>NC_134487.1:130112962-130395195 GCF_040206685.1 Ascaphus truei
GATCCATGCAATTGCCCAATATGTATCGCATTCGGTATATGTACCAGCTCTAATGTCTCTTTGTCCTCTTTCAGAAGCACAATGTACTTCATTACACCGGTTTTAATGCGGTCCTCATCCACACACCTTTCTGGCTTCTCGTACACCACAGCACAATACTGTTTAAGCCAAAAGGCTACATCCTCAGTATTTACATTTTCATTGTACATCGCCACAAAAACATTTTTCCTGGTCCTATTAGTCAGGTCCTCCAAGAAAATCTTATCCAACTTCCCCTCCCTCTTAAGCAGGGAATACAGCTTCATACATTGCTCATGTGCAGCTGGGTTTGCAAAAACCACTTGCTAACACTTACTTGGTGTCACTTCAAAGATATAGTCCAATTCCATGGGGCTGAGGCCAAATAACTTCTGTAACACCAACCGACTGAAGTTCAGGCGATCCATCCGGGTATCATCACGCAGGGCAAACTGGACAGCATTTCTCCTCTGCATCTTCTTAATCTTTCTGTTATCAGCAACACAAAAGCGCTTTCTCTTCCATCAAAGTTGCAGGGCTTGCACCCCCAGCCCCGGCCAGCGGGGCCTCACACTGTTTTGACCTTAATGAGTTTCATCAGTGGGGGGTTGGTTATACTGGCTTTGCAAAATGAAGCAGGAATAGGTTTCACCATACTTAGTTAAGTTATGGTGGGTAAAAAAAAGTGGCAAAAACCCTCAACAGCAAAGCATATAGCAAATGGAAATATTACTGTATGCTTATCTGCATGTCTTAGACAGGTTTGCAACCCCGCCTTTCACCATTATCACCCAGCACACAGCGCTTCCACTGCAGCAAGGGATTCTGGGAAATGACATGCAAATGAGCACACAATGCCACCTTTTGCTTCAAAACCATTTAACATGGTCCCCTAAGCTTATAGGGGACCATGTTAAATGGTTTTGAAGCAAAAGGGGGCAATGTGTGCTCATTTGCATGTCATTTCCCAGAATCCCTTGCTGCAGTGGAAGCACTGTGGGCTGAGTGATTATGGTGAAAGACAGGATTGCAGACCTGTCTAAGACATGCAAATGAGCATACAGTAATATTTCCATTTGATTGATATATATATATATATATACACACACACACACACACACATATATATACATCAAAGAAACGGTCCGCGGCACTCTCCAGATGAAGAAATAAATTAATTGAAACATATTGCAACCAACGCCCCCTAGAGCAATGTACGTTTCGGACCCGCAAGGTCCTTTTTCAAGCTCTTGAGAAAGGACCGTGTGGGTCCGAAACATGCATTGGTTGCAATATGTTTCAATACATTTATTTCTTCATCTGGAGAGTGCTGCAGTGTGGACCCTTTCTTTGTTGTATATTTGCTGGACTGGTTTGGCATTCCCTGTCCCTCTGTGTGCACCTCTATTTCTGTTAAGTATACTTTCTCCTATTTTTTATATAGTCTGTTGTATTTGAGTGCACCCAGCATTTTTGAGTTAAATATATATGGAGGAACCATGACCTCGACCATTCTGCCTCTCTCCTGCCCAGAGCTTGGAACTGTGACCTGAACTAAGCCGCTGCACCCAGCCCTGACTCCGGAACCGGACCCCACTATTTTTACTCATTGAAGACTCAGGTTACGGGTCGGTCTATACTCCCCACCTTTGCCTTGTGGGTTTGTCTCCAGGACAGTAGCAAGCAACGTACGCAAACGTAACAACTAGCTTCTGATACTCTTTGCACTAGATGTTTTTTTTATGTTTGGGGTTGTGTTGTGGTCCACCATCACCGATTGTTCATCATGATGATGTGTTGGATGTTACACAATCCCTTACTATCGGAGTTGAGTTTTTATAGGACAGTTTTTTTCAACCTTTTTCTTTGGTTAAGGAACCCTATAATTATATTTTGAAATTCTAAGGAATCCGAACCCTCTCTAACAGCCTGACTGAGATCAGATGCAATGTAAGGAACCCCAACCCTCTCAAATAGAGTGCCTGAGATCAGATGCATTGTAAGGAACCCCAAACCTCTCTAATAGCGTGTCTGAGATCAGACGCATTGTAAGGAACCCCAACCCTCTCCAATAGAACGTCTGAGATCAGACGCATTGTAAGGAACCCCAACCCTCTCCAATAGAACGTCTGAGATCAGATACATTGTAAATTCTTCTGTATTTAGTACAATTTTCAAATGACCTGACAATTGCAGGGGACCATTTAGGGATGCCGGGGAACCCATGGGTTCATAGGAACCCCGGTTAAAAAGCACTGACTTAGGATATCTCCTTTTCAAACATCAAAATCCACGTTTTTTTTCTGTTTCTGCTGCTTTCTACTTGGCCTTTTCCTCTGACATATTTTGAACACTACGGCTTTGGTCCTTCTGCAGTTTTACTGTTACTGAACCTACCCTCCTCCCTCAGTCCCCTTTTTTTGTTTTTGTGGCTACGTTGTTAATCATGGTCACTATTATTATTCAAGAGAAGGCTGCCTTAATGGTCTTTGATTCCAATCAATCAGATGAATCATAGACATAGTTAATCTTACACCTCATTTTTAGTTGTTAAATTATATTAATAAAGTTTTTTTTTATGTAAAGGCTGTGTTAATGGCCTTTGTTTCCAATTCATATGCAATATGCTAAATTGCATCTACTTTCCTTTATCATCATCCATCATGTAGATAGTTACTAATAGCGACTCATAGTTACATATTACATTTTCAATATTTTTTTTTTCTGTATTTCAAGGTCGTGTTTGCGGTTTTTATCTTTAATAATTTAAATTACTATGTAATATGACAAATTGCATATTATTTAATTAATGAATCATGGATATATTAATTGACAACAGTAAGAACTACTCGTCGTAGCAGGAGCCTAGTTCAGTTACTACTTAATTACTACTAGTACTCTAGTTATTTATTTAATACAACAAACACACTCTAGGGATACTATTAGTCGTTGATGAATAATCACAGTATGTTCAAAATCAAAGAATAAGAACCAATAAATAAATAAAATTCCAACCATTAGTAAATTGTAAATTAAGAGAAACTCAATTTGAAGATTTTACCATTAATTAAAAACAAGTCGCATTTCCTGGATGCCTGTTGTAAACTAATGACCTTGACCACTTACCCCTTTCTTTTTCAGCGTTATATATATATATTTTTAGCTTATTTAAATCATAGTCTTTCTCACTGTAACTGTATGTGCTGGGCATTGGGCATAGGCACGGAAGGATCATTCATCATCAGTTCACTCAGTCTGACTGTCAGTCACTACAGTATACAGACAAAATCACTGTAGGTGAGTGACACAGAGAAAATACTGTCGCTGTCAATACAAGTGTCCCTGACTGACCACTGAGCCCCTGATATAAACACACTCTCTGTCACATAGTTACATGGTTACGTAGTAGATGATGTTGAAAAAAGACATGCGGCCATCAAGTTCAACCTATAAAACAATTGGGCAATAGACTCAAAATCCAAAATCATGTTATGCTGGAGTCTTAGAAGCAGGACTGGTTGGACCGCTCGCCATGGGTGTAGTCCTGATATATAGGAAACACAATTATGTAGATATAACAACAAAGGTGCATAGGAGAAAAGTATAATAGACATGGTACTGATCCAAGTAGCACCAAAAAGATCCTCCAATTAATTGCACTCAATGTTAATTACTGAAATATACAGGACAACAGTGATCCAGCAGATAGTTTCACTGCATCGGCTATCGGTTAGACTTAACGATCAGTAGTAAAATAAAATAATAAAATGTTATTACTTACAAGAATATAGTGACTACGTGATAATAACTATGTACAGTGTGAAAATATAATACAAATATATATAATATCCCCGTAGTGGAGGAGTAGAAGGGAAAAGGGGCTAAGATAATATATCAGATCTGTCATAAACGCTTAAATTATCCACATAGACTCTAGGTAAACACTGCTACTAAGTAGCGAAATAGCATATGGTAAATGAATAAGATAGTATCAAGACCGTATATATCTTTAACAGCATATAGAATCTATTCAGCGGAAAAATCAGCGTGAAGAAGCGTGGTTCTCCCACAAAACGTGCGTCAACGAGTAGGGCAGTGACGTCATCGGAATAGCGACATTTTGCCTTCACTATACGGCTTGTATTTGGGTGTTATTCTCTCTGATATTAAGTCTGGTCCTCTGCGACCACTGATTTTTCCGCTGAGTAGATTCTATATGCTGTTATAGATATATACGGTCTTGATACTATCTTATTCATTTACCATATGCTATTTCGCTACTTAGTATCAGTGTTTACCTAGAGTCTATTGCATACACACACATCAATACTCAGTATTAATAGTGCTGCCATCCTTATAGCAGATTACTTGTATGCCTAAGATCCCAATACCGCCTTAACAGGGAACTCCTTGTCATACTGTATAATGGCATAGGAAGTACACACTAAGACATATATCTGCTGACCACTACCAGAGGTTACAGCATATATACACCCACACATATCCCAGATGTATGAGTAGATGTTGAGGGCATATATGTTTAGACACACTAATTTAAGAATTTGGGACAGATCTGATATATTATATTAGCCCCTTTTCCCTTCTACTTCTCCACTCCACTACAGGGATTTTATATTATTTTATTATATTTTCACACTGTACATAGTTATTATCACATAGTCGCTATATTCTTGGATGTAATAAAATTGTATTATTATATTTTACTATTGATCGTTAAGTCTAACCGATAGCCAATGCAGAGAAACTATCTGCTGGACCACTGTTGTCCTGTATATTTCAGTAATTAACATTGAGTGCAATTAATTGGAGGATCTTTTTGGTCCTACTTGGATCAGTACCGTGTCTATGTTGGAGTGGCATTAGAAACATCAATCATGATTGATTACATTGTATTTAGAACTATCTGAATCTCTGTCTCTCTCACTCTCCCTGACCGTGTCCGCTCAAATCAGATGGAATCCAACTCTGAGTCCTGTCTGTGCTACTGCTACTTTTCATATAATGATAATGGTAGTTGTCAATATGATTGTCAAAGCTAACAGGAAAAGTGCCTTAAATGATGATCAAGTGACTGTCTGTGAATAACTGAACAACTCAACAAGTGTGTTAGCCATTAGGCGTCTGCTCAGGATGCCAAGAAGGGTGCATGTTCAGCACATGGGACTCATCACTCACCATAGATCTTCCTCCCCCATCATCAAATCATGGTGAGTATTTACTATTCTTTAGGAAAGGTATGGACTTAATAAATGACTTTCAGTGGGAAATGTTGATTTATTTATATATATATAATATATATATATAAATATGATATATATATATATATATATATATATATATATATATATATATATATATATATATGTGTGTGTGTGTGTTTGTATGTGTGTGTTTGTCCAGAGACAAGGCACTCACGTTTAAATCGTTTAAAGGTTGATCAAGGGTGCAGACCATCCGGGTGTCAGCAGAAGCAGTACTGTGGCCATCCCACAGATCTGAAGATAAAACTGTGATTGAAAAAAAATAATTATGTGCCAATATAAACTCAATAATAGAAAGAATAAAGGTGTTTTGTATATCTGACATCCCATTATCACCCTCTAAAAAGTGTTTTATTGCTGCCAAGCCCTGTGTGTGCTCAATACAAGTGTAGAGAGATTGTATGTCACAAGTGGTCCAAACATATGATGGTTTCCACTGGATACTGGAGACAGAGTTGATGACATGCAAGCTGTCCCTAATATGTGACCTCTAAGATATAACATGGGTCTGTAGATAATAATCAACATATTGGGACAGATTGGACGTCATCGACTCCATCCCAGGCACAATGGGTCTGCCAGGAGGAAAAGTGAGGAATTTGTGCACCTTGGGTAAGTGATAAAATATAGGTACCCTGGGATTAGTGATGTATAGATATTTTAATTCCGTCTCGGTAAGAATACGTTTGGTCTAATTCCTGGGACCCGGTGCGCCCCCCGGTGCACCCGGCGGCGCGGGCGGCCACACGCGAGTTCCCCACCAGCAGGGGAATCCTGCGGAACCGGTCCCGGTCCCCCCTGGCTGCACAGCTTACTACACGCTGTGGCGCGTCAGCCGCTATGGGATACAAGAGAATGGTGATCCCTAGCGTTGACGCGTCACGTGATGTGGCTGTGAGCCAATGGGGAGGGGAGGCTTCGGGAGGAGGAGAGGCTTCGGGGAGCAGGGAGGAGTGTGGAGTGAAAGCAGCGTGAGTGCCTGTCTGTGTGTGTATGTGTGTGTCTGAGTGCGTGAGTGCCTGCCTCTGTGTGTGTGTCTGAGTGCCTGTCTGTGTGTGTGTATGTGTGTGCCTGAGTGCGTGAGTGCCTGCCTCTGTCTGTGTGTGTGTGTGTGTGTGTGTGTGTGTGTGTGTGTGTGTGTGTGTGTGTGTGTGTGTGTGTGTGTGTGTGTGTGTGTATGAGTGCCTGCGTGTGTGTGTGTGCCTGTCTGTGTGTATGTGCCTGTGCCTGTCTGTGTGTATGAGTATGTGTGTGTGTTGCTTTACTTACCTTCATTCAATCAGCAGCCTGTGCCGTGGAGGGAGGGGGGGGAGAGTAGCGGGTCCCTCCACTCAAGCCAAGCCCCCCCTCCCGCTCACGCCTCCCACTCCCGCCCACCTCCCGCTCCGGCTCCCGCTCCCTACAGACCGCATATCGCGGTCTGTGTATGTCAGCGCCCCGCCTGTCTGCAGTGCGGGCGCGCTGACTCTGGGAGCGGGGCCTTAGCCTAAGCCTATTTAAGTATGGCCAAAAGTTCTGCCTGATACTTAACTGTGGGCTCAAATTTCAATTTAATGTATGAGATTTCATCTAAAAGTAGATGGTTTGCTTCATTTATATAAACAGGTTTATCCTGCATAACAATTCCACCTCCCTTATCTGCCTGTCGAATAACCACATTTCTGTCTTTCTGTAACTCCGCCAAATCTTTTACCTCTCTTGAGGAAAGATTTTTCTTCAGAGGTTTAAGTCGTTGATTTTTGCATAATTGTTGAAGGTCACTGTGGACCATGGAATAGAAAGTCTCAATATAATTACCATTAGATTGATATGGGAAAAAATGAGATTTGGGCCTGAAAGGAGAATGAACAATAGGACAATTGGCATTGTCTTGCGATGAAAGGGAAGTAGCCAGTCCTTCTGCAGAAAGATCACTATCAAGACCCTCAAAGTTCCAAGATACAGTCACATTCTCTGAAGGATCCTGATTATTAATGTAAAAAATTTGAATGAACTTATTGTTTTTTTTTAACAAAAAAGGTATTTTTAATGTTAATTTCCGTATAAAATGATGAAGGTCCACGAATAGTCCAAAAGGATCCGAATAGGCATTGGGGCAGTATGACAGACCTCTGTTAAGAAGAATAATCTGAACAAAGGAAATCATTTGAGAAGATAAATTGTATATACCTTTAGGTTCTGGTGGTATAAGCTTTCTCATTTTTAATGCTTTCTTCTTTGGAGTTTTCTCCCTGGAGTTTGTTCTTTTTCCTTTTCCACCAAATGTCCTCTTTTTAAAGAGGCGGTTGGAGAGTTGGAGCTCTGTTCTTGTTGTGGATCCCGGTAGGTTTCCTTGGAACACAATTGGGTTGGTACTTTCTCTAAAAAATGAAGTTGACCGTCAATGGAAGGCAAAACTCTGGGTTTGGCTCCCAGACTTTCATTAGAAAAAGGGACCTGTTCTGCCTGTTTGCCTGGTTTGCGATTGGATCTATAAATATTCATGGATACCTCCTTGGGGCACACCCCTGATGAAGTCAGCACATCAGGTGACAAAACGTTAGGCTTCCGTGATCACTGATCAGCTGTGAGAGGATTCCTTTGGTTGGGGCTGTTTGGAGGCAGAAAGAAGCGTTCAGTTTCCTATTCTAATGGCGGCAAAATTAAGAGCTGTATTGAGGGGAGAATAACCGTGAGGTCTGGTTATATGCTTATGGGCTAGTAGCCCCTACTAACAACGTTGGACTCTTGTACCTTCCGGATTGTGAACGATGACAAAGAATACACTGTGCTTTTCCCGTGCTGTGCATCTGACGGGCTTAGCTGATGGGTTAATGTGTAAACCTTCCAGTATCATCTACATCTGCTGTGAGATTGGTGAGATTGTTCCTATACCCATTTCTCCCTGCAAGTGCTTTCTTTCACTACCATGGGACTGGTAACTCAGTCAGGATATTGCTAGCATTGTCCTACATATTATCCATTAACCTCCACCAGCTTATTGCATTTTTTCCAGGCATTTATTTCCAGTGATTCTTCACTTTGATATCACTTATCCTCCTTCATTGGACGTTTTTCAGCAATTGTTCGGACATTTCATGTTTTCTTTATATGCATTGTTATACATTGTATTTTATAATATGTTCATTGGCTCCTATGTAATATTTGTCATTTCAATGTTATAGGGACTTTGCTTTCCCTGTTTTTTTATTAAACTTGCCCATATTGACATTTACTATCAGAGGTTTGCGCTCTTTTTTTCATTTTTGTTCACATATGGATTAGGTTTATCCTCATCAGAGCAGCATCCCTCTTTACTACACGCCTCCCCCTTGATCACCACATATTTTTGTTTTACTTATTTGATTGGACACTTTATCAAATTTTTATTATTTAAATTATTTCAATATATTTAATTGAACGTTGGCTCTCTTTTTTCTTTTCACATAAATATATATATATTATACAGTGGTCGACAAATCACCAAAAAATCTACTCGCCGAACAAAAAAATCTACTCGCCACCTAGTACCACACGTGTGCTGCTTGGACCAATAGGAGCTCGCCACGATGTTAAATCCACTCGCCCGGGGCGTGCAAATGTATAGGTTTGTCGAACACTATATATATATATATATATATATATATATATATATATATATATATATATATATATATATATACCATACGATACCGGTTGAAGCACGACATCAAGGGACAGCACACAGGTAAGTTGATCACAAGTTCTTTGTATTGAAAAAGAGACACAAAAAACGACGTTTTGGTCCCCCCGTGGGACCTTTCGCACCACCATGAGAAAGGTCCCACTGGGGGACCGAAACGTCGTTTTTTTGTGTCTCTTTTTCAATACAAAGAACTTGTGATCAACTTACCTGTGTGCTGTCCCTTGATGTCGTGCTTCAATCGGTATCGTATGGTCTATTATTGAGTTATGGGATAAGCACCAAACTTTGTTTACTTTCCAGTGGAGTGCCGGCTGTTTTTTGGATTATATATATATATAATGGAAATATAACTGTATGCTCATTTGCATGTCTTAGGCAGGTCTGCAACCCCGCCTTTCACCATTATCACCCAGCACTTCCACTGCAGCAAGGGATTCTGGGAAAGGACATGTAAATGAGCACACAGTGCCACATTTTGCTTCAAAACCATTTTTAACATGGTTCCTTATAGGCTTAAGCTTGCTGCATGGTCACAGCTTTGAGCACAGCCAGGGTTAAGATGCATACCCAGAAAACCACCCACAGACAGCTGTTTCAACCTTAAGGGGTCTCATCAGTGTGAGGTTTGTTACTGGCTATGCAAAGCTGAAGCAATGAGGATGGGGTTTACCATACTTAGTTAAGTTATGGTGAGTAAAAAAAGTGACAAAAACCCTCCACAGTAAAGCATATAGCAAATGGAAATATAACTGTATGCTCATTTGCATGTCTTAGGCAGGTCTGACCCATGTATCAAAATGGTTTTGAAGCAACAAATGGCACTGTGTGCTCATTTGCATGTCATTTCCCAGAATCCCTTGCTGCAGTGGAAGTGCTGTCTGCTGGGTGATAATGGGTGATAATGGTGAAAGGTGGGGTTGCCTATCCCTCCCCAGGAAGCAGCACAAAGCACAGCCTTGCTGTTCGGAACAGCAGATTCTCGGGCAGTATGAGCACACATAATCTGCACAGAATAAATACCAAAGAATCGGACCGGAGTTTAATAATCTAAATATTATAAACTATTCCTAATGACTGGCACCTCCGGGGAATATTCCGGTGTAAACTCCGCCTGTGTGAGCTGAATGTGCGGTCTGTGAGCCTCCGCTGTTTGTGCTGCACGTGCCGCCGCCGCTGCTGGAGAAGTCAGGCGCGTCATTAGTGTCCCTCACCTGTGACGTGGATGAATGAAGATTTGATCATGGCTGACACCTGATGTTTGAGGGTCAAATCACAGTCAAGGACACACCACGATTCTGCACAGGACAGGGTTTAGCAGCTGGGAGCCCCCACTTAAGGCCAGAGTGCGGACCTAGCTGCAGCCTTGTTATCTTCCGATGTGTGCGGATTCCATGAGGAATACAGGACTTTCCATTGAATATTTGGCGCCAGGTTTTTTTCTTTTTTTGCCAGATGACAATTGTCAATTCTGACAGAGATGTTAGGGACAGGTGTAGCACTGCCTGCCTGGCAACGTACAGGTGGCACTTAAGGAGCTTGCTTGTTTGGGACACCACTAAAGTACTACTAGATGTTCAACACTTCAAATAGGACTAATATATGATGCCAAAATTGCTTGTTGTGGCAAGAAGATAATGATGTGGATGATGGTCGGGTGGTTCGTGAATTATCATATGACAGAGGGTAAGATCACATAAGTAACTGCAGGCTAGCCAATGAGATAATTAAAACAATATTGTGTGATGCCAGAAGTCGACTAGCTATGGTAATTCCAGCTCCAATAGCGTATATTAAAACCAGGTAGTAATTAGACTCTCTGACTCATGTCAGCCGTCCCCATGGATTGCACAAAATCCTATAGCAGTTCAGCTTTTTAAGAGATGCAAATCTCCATAGACACTTGTAAGAACCCCTTAATAATAATAATAATCATCATCATCCCTATAATAACATACAACCACTTTGTTGCTGACGCCTGCGGTGCTTCACATATTTTTAAAGTGCAGCTGTAGTGTTGGTAAAAGTGTTAGCATTGCAATAACCTACTAGCCAGCTGCTCCATCCATAGCCTCTTGAATGCTAGGTGCAGGGGCTGTATATTTGGTAGGAATCAGATGTTGATTCATCTTGATAAAAGTGAGCCTTTCCATGCTGCCATGGGACAGTGTTTTCCGACAGTTGGTTAGAATGGCACCCGCTGCACTAAACATTCTCTCTGACAACACACTTGCATGAGAACAACTCAGCCAGTCCACTGCCACCTTTGCAAGTACAGGCCATGTTCTGTTTTAGCAGCCCAGTATTTCAGAGGATCAGATTCAGGAGACAGGAATAAGCTATCACTCATATACATCTACACCATGTCCATAGCACTAGTAGTATTAAAGGTGTCTGCTGCTTCTGCGCTAGTGCAAAACATGCCATAGTGATGGAGCGTTTGCCATAGGGATGGTTCACGACTTTGGCTGCTGTTACTGCCCCAGGCACCACTACCCCTACCACCAATATCAAGAGCCATTTGACTTGAGGCCTGAGAGGAGGAAAGCAGTGATGGTGATGAACACTGTGTTGTTGTGCGTTTCAGTGTGGAATATATGTCTACTCAAGCTGCCCTCTGAGAACCTTCATTAGTCTCCTCTCTCTGCCTTTCCTTTTTTTCCAACTTTGCCTGCACACATTCAATTAGATTTTCATTGCAATGAGATACAATCTCCTCCACATGGGGCAAAAAGTCTTTCATTTTGGCTTTGAATTGAGGGTCTAAAAGTGTAGCCTGAAGGTATTCCTCTCTCTGTGTCATACTGACAACATGGGAGTCCTTCACCAGGCATTCAAGTACTTTAGCAATGATTGCCAACATATCATCATTTTCATTATCGTCGCCATTATTATGCTGCATATCGATGAATGTTTTTTTGAGGAGGAATATTAGAGAGATGATCTGGCTTATGCCAGCTTCATCACTGCTCACCAAAACCGTGACTTCCTCAAAGGGCCTCAGCAGCCAGCACAGCTCTCTCATCATATGCCACTGTCTAGGCTGCAGAAAGGCATCATCCATCTTCCTTCCGCCATGGTCCATGACAAAATCATTGATCGCCTCCTGCTTCTCATGGAGGCGCTCAAGCATATACAAGGTGGAATTCCTCCTTGCGTTTTGGCACCTTTATTTTTAACTGGTGACGAGGCATGTTGTTTTGCTCCAGCAGCCTAAACAGGGCATTGCGGGCTGTGTATGATTGACTAAAGTGAGCACATTTTTGTCTAGCTACAGACAAAATGCTCTGCACATTCAGACACTGCGCTAAGCAACAAGTGACTATTAAATTGAATACATGTGCAAAACAAGGAATGGTGTGTCATGTTGCCTTCTTTCAGTACTGCAAGCAAGTTGGAACCATTATCCCCCGCAACAAACTCAACCTCAAGTGCCTTTGGAATTAGCCACCACTGTATGACATTCTTTATTTTTGCTAGGACATCAGAAGCTGCCTTTTCTTCAAAACTCTGCAAACATAAAGTGGCATGTCTACAGAATGTCTTGCTGCTGCAGATGTTGGCTGTCTTTTTTATTTCACCGCCTTTTGATGTTTGACAATAGTAAGACATACCCAACTGACCAGTAACAGTCAGGTAATCACTGCCTCCATGAGCTACTCCACGTCAGTAGTGTACCCTATTTCCCTCCGACTGTGCTATGGCGTCAACCACCAATGCAACAACTTTGCTGTACACTTCAGGAAGCACCTTGTTAGGGAAACAGGATCTGCTTGGGATGGTCCAATGTGACTTGCAACTTTAAATAAGCTCTCTGAAGCCCTCAGATTCAACAAATCTCCCCGAGAAGAGACTTGGGCTCAAGTCTGTGCTAAAGAGACAGAGACTATCTCCAGGGTGGAATCGCCCCTGGGGACCCTCGTGCAAGGAAGCATTGGATGACAGATGGGATCACCAAGCGGCAGATCCTTTTTGAAGTTGATTGCTGGCCCGAGTGCAGGAGCGCTCGGCAGGTACCTTCCTAAGTGCACCAACGTATCATATATATATTACTATTACACATAGTGGCAGCGCTGACCACGGGACAAAGGGGTTAGGCTGTGGACATGGTGTGGGGATACACGGTGGTGGGTAGGTGCGCTCCTAGTGGAGTGAAAGACACTTTGGACTGCGTAATAGACTGTGGAGTTACCCCCTAGGGGGAGTAGTATTAAAGTGTGTGTTATTCCTGCATATTATATAAACTGGTTATATACATCTCTGTGTATGTACTTATTATATATGTGGGTCCTGTGTAGGCAACCTTCTACATTCATAGAACCCTGCACAGGTGGAGGCGCTGTGAACCAGTTCGAGCTGAAGGACTCACCCCAGGTTCCAAACAAGAGGAGGCTCAGGCCTCTTGTGAACCTACAGGTATATGCACCACACCTGGTAACACATAGGTTTCCACCCACACACACTATATCTGTGATTGGGATAGAGGGAATACCCGTTACATTTGGAGGCGCTGCTGAGAGATCAGACCTGGGGTGCCCTATTCAAATCAGTATCATAAGAGATCAGCAACATGGTAATTCCGTCAAGTCAAGAGGTCCATGCTTGGGCCATCTCCTCCCGGGAACCACCTAGTTACGTCGTGGCCGTAGAGAACGTTCCAGTGTTAGTGGCGGAAAATGACATACGGGACTCGCTGAGGAAGCTCCTAGGGCCAGATAAAGTATGGTACCGGGGCAGAGTGTTCGACTCTACTTTTATTGGAGCGCCATACTATTCACTGTGGGGCGGGACATATGCCAAGAAACGGCCCCGAACACTCTAGTAGCCCCCGAGGCCCCGCCAGAAGGCTACCCCCTTATGTACTCGGAGTTACCAGTAATATGGGAAATGTTTTCATCAAGGGGCCCTACTCAGGTTCCAGAGGAACCGTCCACCAGTACTTGGCCACCAATTGCACCAGTGTCAAGTACCCCAAACCGGGTAGACCGTCCCCCACCCAAAGTCTCCTTTACTCCAAGCGCTCTCACGGGAGCCACTAGTTGGGCTGACAGTCCTCCCCCTTCACCAGCACCCGCCCCCCGTGGGATGAACTCCCGGCCTATCAGAGACAGTAGGGTAACTAATGAAGGTTCCGTAATGGGGGTGATGCTACCCCAATTCGTAGAAGCCATCACCATGGCCTACAAGTCACAAAGCTACCGGAAACTCAAAGCCTTCTCGGGAGTACTTCCAACACCACAGGGGGAGGAAGGGATAGACCCTTGGAGGGAGAATGCGTTAAAAGTCGTAGAGGAATGGTCGTGCACTGACACGGTAAAAAGGTCATTGGACCCCCGCTCTCTCCTCTCCTTGATCACGGCTTCGGATAACGATGATTCTTCTCTCTCCTTGATCACGGCTTCGAATACGACGATTCTTCTCTCTCCAACCCCGTATCACGGCAAGTACCACGGCTTCCCCGAACTCTCCTGCCCAGACCCAGCTCCACGACTCCGACAATGCATTCCGGATCTGGCTCCGTGGTTGTAGGGCGGCGGTTATATATATCCCCACCTCAGCCCTGGGGTCTAGTCCTGTTTGTGGTGAGTGCAGCGTGACACTATCTCCAGCGACACAAACTCGGACCCCGCTGAGGTGGGATTAGGCCGGTTCCCCTCTGAAAACCTGTCCCTGTCTGAAAATCAGTATATATTTGAGAGACTACCTCCGCCTGAAACCCAGTCCCTGTTTTTTGGCCTAACCCCGTCTGGGAAAGAGCTCCGTAAAGAACTCCTGATTAAGGCCCAGCACCTTAGGGAGTTAAAACAGACTATGATTTCCTATGTTTCTGCCCCTGGCTCCCCTGTGACCCGGGAAAACGTAAGACCTGTGAAACTGGCGCAGAATCAAGATACCTTTCATGAATTATCCCTGTATTTGGACCAGTACATAAGAGAGCAGGATCCTATCCTCGCATGCGACGCTGTTTTGGGACTGCTTCCCTGCACTACCTGTCCTGTTGCTAAGCCCCTGGACTTACCTCCTTCTCCTGGTAATTACCAAGCTGACTTTGTTCCTCTTAAAGCACCAACGTTAGATGAACCTAGGCAACTAAGAGGGACCAGGCTTTCGTTTGGTGAGAGGCAGCGCAGACGACGCGCAGGTCTATGCCTATACTGCGGGAACAATGGGCACCTACTGGCTACCTGCCCGCTGAGACCGGGAAAACTCCACAACCCAGTAAAAGTCGGGAGGATCACGCCGGGCACCGCATCCTCACCAACCTTGCAACCTTCCACTAGGATCAACCTCCCCATCACCATTTCCAGAGAGGCTTTCCGAGTCACGACACAGGGCTTTCTGGACTCCAGGTCGGGGGGAAACTTTATTGACCAAGAATTCGCGGAGAGACACCGAATACCCTTGGTACTTAAGGATCCTCCCGTGGCTCTCGAAGCGATAGATGGCCGTCCGCTGCAAACCGCGTTCATCTCCCTTCAGACTGTACCCATCCAGATTTTGACCGGGGAGTCTCACTCCGAGACTATACAATTGGATGCCATCCAAAGGAGAAGAGTCAGGGGAGCGTCAGTGCCTAAGGAAAAAACGTGATACTCGCATAGTGCAATAAATTAACAATACACATATTCTGGCAGAGCTCTCATAAGAGCACAGTGAAGCTAGATACCGATGATCACTGAGTATCAAAGATACTAGATATCTATGGACATCTATGTTATGTCCCATACAAAAGGGGCAACAATTAGGAGGTAGAAATCCAAAAGAGAGACACCAATCCAAAACTTAAAAATGTAGACATTTATCCAGCATTGGTAAAAATTGGAGGCTTACAGGATTCCGGAAGGTAAACAGCAAGTTTGTATACATGTAGATTCCAGCTGAGTCGCGTTCTCGGGATCTCTGCACGATGCTGCTTCCTCACACGGTCTCCGACCTGCGCTGCTTCAGGGGGCCGATACGTCACTTCCGGGTTCTTCAACTCGTATAGCGGACGCCACCGGAACTCCACAGCAGGCTCTCTCCCTCTGGATCTCGCAAGAGGGGTTACGCTCTACGCGTTTCGCCGTATAGTGGATGCCATCCATGCCCACTCGGCAGACGTCATACTGTGGCTTCCGTGGCTGCGGACACACAACCCCCTAATCGACTGGACGGAGTCTTTGCCTATCCGCTGGAGCCCTCAATGTCAGAAGCATTGCTTACCCCTTCCAAGGCTTTGGCGGGAGTATCTGTACCTGATCCAGACAGAGTACAACTTTCAGTAGAATACAAAGACTTCCGGGATGTGTTCAACAAACAGCAAGCAGAGGAACTTCCACCGCATCGCCCGTTTGACTGCCCCATCGATTTGTTGCCCGGTGCCATTCCGCCTAGAGGTTGCTCCTATCCACTGTCTCTGCCTGAGACTAAAGCTATGAAAGACTACATTCAGGAGAATCTTCAGAGGGGTTTTATTCGAAAATCTTCCTCACCTGCTGGCGCAGGCTTCTTTTTTGTAAAAAAGAAGGATGGCTCGCTCCGCCCTTGTATTGACTATCGCGGCCTCAACAAGATTACCGTAAAGAATCGTTATCCTCTCCCGTTAATCACTGAACTGTTCGATAGGCTACAAGGCGCCAACATCTTTACCAAGTTGGATCTACGAGGGGCCTACAACTTGGTAAGGATTCGTCAGGAAGATGAGTGGAAGACGTCCTTCAATACTCGTGATGGCCACTACGAGTACCTAGTGATGCCGTTTGGTCTCTGCAATGCGCCAGCTGTATTTCATGACTTCGTTAATGAAATCTTCAGGGACCTGTTAGACCAACATGTAATCGTGTACCTGGATGACATTTTGATCTACTTCAAAGACACAGGAACATCCAGTACATGTTAAACAAGTTCTTCAAAGGCTACGGGAGAATAAGCTCTTTGCCAAACTGGAGAAATGCCACTTTCATCAGTCCTTCCTCGGTTATATTATTTCGGACACTGGACTCGCCATGGATCCCGACAAGGTCAAAGCAGTTACGGACTGGCCGTGTCCATTATCTCTTAAAGCCGTGCAAAGATTTCTTGGGTTCGACAATTACTATCGGCAGTTTATTCAAAACTTCTCCCCTATGGTGGCACCCATTACGGCTTTATCCCAAAAAGGGGCGGATCCAACACACTGGTCTCCCGAAGCCTCCAGAGTGTTTGAAAAATTAAAGAAAGCCTTTTCTTCTGCTCCCATCTTGGTACACCCAGATCCAGGGTTACCTTTTACGCTGGAAGTGGACGCCTCTGACGTAGGAGTTGGGGCAATACTGTCTCAGAGGAAAAACCCACTGGCCCGCCTGCATCCATGTGTGTTTTTTCCCAAAAAAAATTCTTCTGCGGAGAGAAACTACGATGTAGGAAACCGCGAACTCCTCGCAATAAAGATGGCCTTAGAAGAATGGCGACACCTTCTCGAGGGTACTGAGACACCAGTCACTATCGTGACTGACCACAATAATCTACTCTACATTGAAGGTGCGCGTCGCTTGGGGTCACGACAGGCACGGTGGTCCCTATTTTTCACCCATTTTAATTTTCTTATATCGTATATTCCTGTTTCCAAAAACGTAAAAGCCGATGCACTATCCAGACAATTCCTGGTTGAGGACAGAGCAGAGGATCATCAACAGACTATACTTCCTCCCGCGTGTATTTTGTCTGCCAAGACGTTTGACGCCTTACCACACATTACCAGGGCTCAACGTAACATCCCTGTAGGCCTCAAGGTTCCAGAAGGACAACTGTTCACTCACACGAACTTCCATAGGAAAGTGATGGAATGGGGTCATGCTTCCAGGGCCGCTGGTCATCCTGGCACCAGGAGAACAATCGACTTGTTGGAGCACACCTTCTGGTGGTCAGGCATGCGCAAAGACATTGAAAGATTTGTGGCTTCATGTCCCATATGCGCTCAGAATAAGACGCCTCGCAATAGGCCGGCAGGCCTTCCTTAACCACTACCAATTCCAGATTGTCCATGGACACATCTCTCCATGGATTTTATCGTGGAGTTACCCAGATCTAAAGGGATGAACACCATACTGGTGGTTGTGGATCGCTTTTCTAAACAGGCGCATTTCATCCCACTTAAAGGTTTGCCCAGCGCGCCTAAACTCTCAGAAGTCTTCATCAAGGAGATTTTCAGACTCCATGGTACTCCACAAGTCATAGTCTCGGATCGAGATTCACAATTTATCTCCAGATTCTGGAGAGCCTTCTGCCAATGTCTGGGCATTTCACTTCATTTCTCCTCTGGGTACCACCCACAAATGAATGGACAAACGGAAAGGACCAATCAGTCCTTAGAACAGTTCAGTCGCTGTTTTGGCTCGGATTCACAGGACAATTGGTCTGATCTCCTCCCATGGGCAGAATTTTCACATAATAAACTTAGAAATGAGTCCACTCAAGAGTCCCCCTTTTTCACGAATTATGGATTTCATCCCTCGGCCTTTCCTTCCACAGTCTCCAGTTCGGGAGTTCCCGCCGCCGAGGACAGAATCCAGTGCCTCCAGGACTCTATGCAGAAGAAACAAGCCGATCGTCACCGTCGGGAGGTTCCATCTTTTACTCCTGGACAAAAGTCTGGCTTTCAACGAAGAATATTCGTCTCAAGGTCTCTTCACCCAAATTGGCACCCAGATTCATTGGCCCATTCGTCATTACGGAGAGGATCAATCCTGTCACATACCGGCTTAAATTGCCGGCAACCATGAAGATTCCTTCCGCTTTTCACATTTCTTTTTTGAAACCCTTTATCCAGGATCCCCAATCATCCATTCGAGACTTGCCACCTCAGCCTGTTCTTGTGGAGGGTCAACAGGAGTTTGAGGTGTAGACAATCCTCGACTCCAGAGTATCAAGGGGGAAACTGCAATACCTCGTGCATTGGAGGGGTTTTGGTCCAGAGGAACATGAATGGATCCCTCTGGAACAGGTACACGCTTCCAGATTGGTCAGGGCTTTTCATCACAGATACCCTTTGAAGCCTGCCCTGGGTCGTCCGGAGGTCTCCCCTGAAGGGGAGGGTAATGTCAGGATCGCCGCCAGGTTCCGCCCCCGGCATGCATCACGCGGCTGCATCTCTGACATTCACAGACCGCTATCGGTGCGCACGCAGCTGCGCAATGCTTCATCCGCGGAGGCGCTCTCCCACAGTATCACCACAGCATCCACTCTGCGTCGCACTCCTCGTACGCGTGCACGCCACACGCCAACGAACACTAGCAGCATCAGCTGTGTTACACCAGTAGCCAATCCTGCACTACCCTATTGGCTCGTGGCTTATGTGTGAGGTCATCATCTGCTAGTTCCTGATTGGTGCTTTCCCCTTTAAATACCTTCCTGTTTCACTTTCACTTTGCTGGACATAAACACTGTTGTGCTGTGCTTGCTGCTTCTTGGATCTTGTCTGTTCCTGTGCCTTGCCTGACTCGTGTTGTGACCCCTGCTTGTACCTGGACCTGTCTCTTCTCTTCCCCTGGACTTCGGCTTGTCATTGGACCCCCGCTCTCTCCTCTCCTTGATCATGGCTTCGGATAACGACGATTCTTCTCTCTCCTCGATCACGGCTTCGGATACGACGATTCTTCTCTCTCCAACCCCGGATCACGGCAAGTACCACGGCTTCCCCGAACTCTCCTGCCCCGACCCAGCTCCACGACTCCGACAACGCATTCCGGACCTGGCTCCGTGGTTGTAGGGCGGCGGTTATATACATCCTCACCTCAGCCCCGCGGTCTAGTCCTGTTTGTGGTGAGCGCAGCGTGACAGACTGGGAGAGATAAACCTTGGGGTAAAAGTGCCTAAGGACCTGTGACAGGGTGAATGAACGTCATCAGCTCTATGCCTGGCAGACGTATGTGTAGGTATGCAGTGCAGCAGTGAGGAGGTTAACTTTCAGCTGGGAAGCTCCTGACAATTAGTTTGATCCCAGCTGCATAATCAAGGTGTGTTAAAATCCCCCAGGCTGCACACACAGGAGAGCTGGCTGGTCAAGTGATAGGACTGAAACGCTGAAGTAGATTACTGCTATAAGGTCTGTCTTCAAAATGCATGTTTGAGGAACTGTCTGTGTTTTTTTGTATGCTGAAAATAAGCTTTTGTTTTGTATGCTGAAAAGAAGCTGTTTTGTTTTTTTGTATGCTGAAAAGAAGCTGTTTTGTTTTTGTGTGCTGTATTTTTAAGGCTCAATAAATAAGCCTTATCCAGAAACCCCGCGTGTGGTTGCATGTACCCTGCAACATATGGTGCCAGTTTGTGACAATGCCATTTGGACTGCATGGAGCCCCAGCCACATTTCAGAGGCTCATGGATAAAGTACTGAGACCTCATACGGCTTATGCCGCGGCCTATCTAGATGACATTGTCATTTATAGTAAACACTGGCGGGCCCATCTAAATAGGCTGAAAGCGGTCCTCAAGTTGCTAAGAGAGGCAGGGCTCACAGCCAACTCTAAGAAATGTGCCTTAGGTAAGGCGGAAACCAAGTACCTGGGGTATGCAGTGGGTGGTGGAAAAGTAAGGCCACTAGCCGACAAGGTAGATGCCCTGAAAGAAGTTCTGACCCCCCCGAACAAAAACGCAGGTACGCTCCCTGTTGGGTTTGGCAGGGTACTATCGGAGGTTCATCCCCAACTACTCGGAAGTTGCAGCCCCACTAACAGACCTCACAAAAAAGTGTGGTCCTACACAAGTGGTATGGTCAAGGGAGTGCCAGAGAGCCTTTGAGGAGGTAAAAAGGTGTCTATCAGAGGGTCCCATCCTTTGAAGCCCAGACTTCAATAAGCCTTTTATTGTACAAACCGATGCCTCAAAGATAGGGCTAGGGGCAGTGCTCTTGCAACAGTTTGAGGGAGTCGAACATCCAATCCTTTTTCTGAGTAGGAATTTGTTCCCAAGTGAAAAAAACTACTCAGTAATTGAGGAGTGCCTCGCAGTAAAGTGGGCAATCAAGGCCTTGAGGCACTACCTGGCGGGAGTCCATTTTACATTGGTAACAGACCATGCTCCATTAAAATGGTTAAATACTATGAAAGACTCCAATGCTAGGTTGACCAGGTGGTATATGGCCCTCCAACCCTTCTCGTTTGAGATTCAGCACAGGCCTGGAAAAGAAAATGCTGATTTATTTTCTAGAGAAGGGGTGGATGGTCGGGCTTCAGCCATGCGTTGCCCCAGCCACACACTAACAGGGGTGGAATGTGACAAGGTGAATGAACATCACCAGCTCTATGCCTGGCAGACGTATGTGTAGGTATGCAGTGCAGCAGTGAGGAGGTTAACTTTCAGCTGGGAAGCTCCTGACAATTAGTTTGATCCCAGCTGTATAATCAAGGTGTGTTAAAAAAAACAAAGGCTGCACACACAGGAGAGCTGGCTGGTCAAGAGATAGGACTGAAACGCTGAAGTAGATTACTGCTATAAGGTCTGTCTTCAAAATGCATGTTTGAGGAACTGTCTGTGTTTTTGTATGCTGAAAAGAAGCTTTTGTTTTGTATGCTGAAAAGAAGCTGTTTTGTTTTTTGTATGCTGAAAATAAGCTGTTTTGTTTTTGTGTGCTGTATTTTTAAGGCTCAATAAATAAGCCTTATCCAGAAACCCCGCGTGTGGTTGCATGTACCCGGCAACAGGGCCCCTCTATATTATATCAGGAGGTGGACTCTAATGACCCCGGGTTTTGGGTATTACCTGGCCGGAAAATTATACGGTTAAGTAGAGCTGACCGGGCCATAAGAAATAGGTATCGTCTATCACATGGCTACAATTTCCCCTACGTCCCAGAACCAATCATGCAGGAGATAGAGGATAGCAGACATGATTGGTTAAGGATAGCAGTCACCGAGTATCTCCACTCTAAGACAAGCTATAGAGAGCATGTCACTGAAACCCGCATTGGTACAGTAATGAGGGAATGGATTACAGTGACCTGAATATTCAAAGATCGGGTGGAGGTTCGCCAGGATACTGGTGGGCCCAAGGTATACTTTGTGTGGAAAGAAAATAAAGTGCGCAGCTAAATAATTAAGTGACGTGATAATAGATGTTAAAAAACATAACCTTAAATGGAGCGTCTGCAGCTGCGATGGAGGGGGGGCTCAGAAACCCCCTAGACTAGCAGATAAAGACAAAAAAGACACAGCGCACAACGCTCATAGTGCATAAAACAATATAATGAAGGTACAATTAATTAGGGTAAGTAATGTGCGTACATCAATAAAGATAAATAAATGCAGTTAGGGATAATGTTACCCAACGCCTCAGGAAACCGGAAGGAGTATCCTCACAAGGGTTATGGCGCTGGTGTCTCGGATACAGGATCCTATTGGTAAGTAGGTAAGTAGATCGCCTCTAAAAAAGTTCTTTTCCCCCAAGAGCACGAGTCCAAAGCTGCTGCTGCCACTTGCAGTCCTTTGCCAGAGCACAGCTCCACACCGGCCGGGTCCTCTCACTCCCCTCTGGACAGAGGGGAGTGAGAGGACCCGGCCGGTGTGGAGCTGTGCTCTGGCAAAGGACTGCAAGTGGCAGCAGCAGCTTTGGACTCGTGCTCTTGGGGGAAAAGAACTTTTTTAGAGGCGATCTACTTACCTACTTACCAATAGGATCCTGTATCCGAGACACCAGCGCCATAACCCTTGAGAGGATACTCCTTCCGGTTTCCTGAGGCGTTGGGTAACATTATCCCTAACTGCATTTATTTATCTTTATTGATGTACGCACATTACTTACCCTAATTAATTGTACCTTCATTATACTTTGTGTGGGTCAAGGACTTTGAGGGATGGACAATTAAGAAGCCAGATCCCAAATACTACTGTACAAGTAGATATTCCCTACTCTTTCTGTTAAAAGAGCTAGTATCATCGCTGTAGTCAGTGGATGAATCGAGGGTTCTGTGAAACTATTTGGTTATGTTGTACCATCAACTGTGTATAACCTGTTTTATTTTGCAGGCTCCAGAGTGATGGATGGATGGATGGTGCATCATTAGTCCCAAGCGGGGACGTTGGTAGAATGTAACAGGGCTGGTCCTGTTGCCTTTCTGCCTCCTGTCAAACAAGCCCTGATAGGTATTGTAGGCTGTGACAGCATGATCTAGGGCTATTGACTCTCCTTCTGCTATCCTCTGATTGACAGGAGAGGAGGTGACATGGTGTGTGTGTGTGTGTGAATAGCCAATGGTGGTACAGACACTATGCCCTCCCCTTCTTGATGTCAGAGGGAAGTGCTAAAGTTAGTTGGGCAGCCCAGTCTGAAGTTGGAGACTGGAGGAAGGGCTGTGAGTCTCTCCCATGAGGGATGAGCGTGCCCACTCCAGCCCCTAGGGGGCTAGGGAACATCTACTGCCACAAAGGCTTCAAGACTACCTGAGGTCATGCACCATCCAGAGGCCTGGAAACCTCTGCATCGCTGTGTGTGTATCATCTGCCAGTGACTGCCAATAAAGTACCCTTTTCTATATATACTCCTGCCTGAGTTCTCAGTCAATCGGGTAGGAGTATGTCTGTAATGTGCACCAGTGGGTGACTGACTCTGGCTCCCCTAGAGCCACTGGAGCTGGAGGCGCTGACACCAAGAGCTAACTATGAGAAGTCAACGAAAGCCTGTCCTGTTCCCCATGCCATCGCGGACCACTCAGCATTTCCTCGACCCTCACAGGTATGCAAACACCACAACACCGGTAGCAGCAGTAAGATTTCCCAGAGGGGGCTGGAACGGGGCTGGAACAGTGCTACATACAATAAGCAACAATTGTTTACTATGTCTTACCCAGTTTATCCCTTTATTGAATAAGGGCATAAAAACACAAACAAAGGACGTTGTGGTTATTTGCTCAGTTACTAAACCCTTAAGAGGTGAAGGTATTAATACCTGGAACCTTACAATATTTAACCCAAATTGAGAGGAATGGGTGGCGGTCAAAAACAGTATGAGGTGGGGGGTTGGTGGGAGGTGAGGAATAGGATGTGGGTTTTAGGGAGATATGCTGCAGACAGGGAGTTGCCAAAGGTTTTGACTTAGGCCGAGGCCAAGCTGGTGGCGCGTGCAGACGAGATCCCCCGGTCTGCAGTGAGCTGCAGGGGGAAAGACAGGGGGAGCGTGGCAGGCGGCGCGGCCACGACGTCAACCGGCAGGTTCGTCCTCATTGGCTGAACCAGGGGGCGTGGCCAGCGCTCCGTCACGAGTGTGAGCACCGATTTCCTGTCTTCAGAGAGAACTTTTCGCACAACGCGGCGGGCAAGGCAGCAAGCGGCCCGGCCCCAGTGAGGGGCGGACTCTTGTATCGCTGCAGCAGGCAGCAGGGACCTGGCCTTATAAGTACACCTGATCTGCGTTCTCGACAAGGGTTAATTATACACTGAGATTATATTCTACCACAGTGCCTGACATGAACCACACAATAAACCCTTTGTCAAGGCAGGTGATATTGGAACCTAATAAGTAATCACCAAACCTTCATATAATTCGTCACTGAGCATAAGTGAAAAATGATTACTCCAATTTGATTATGGTAGGTAGTCAGTGGAAAATGCTAATACAATAAGCCAAAAAAAAAAAAGTCCAGTATAAAGTCACTTGCAGTGGTTGCAGCCCCAATAAAGGGACAACGAATCCTCCAAAGGAACCTCAAAAAGAACAAAAAAAAAGAACAAAAAAAGAGCGGCACAAGTAAATATTTTATGCTGTGAAAAATAATAAAAACAAAATATTATCACATTAATCAATAAATAATGATAAAACAGGATAAATTGCCTGATTGGTTGTTGAAGCCCAATTCAGGGGGATCTGTAGTCCCACGTCACTCTCCTGGGCACCCTCCGTGGGTTCTTGGGATCCTGAGGAAAAGCTGTGGCCGATGTTTACCGCGGTACTGTCTCCCTGCTGAAGCATCAATCCTCTGTGCGCCGGACACCAATGGATCACGCTCGTTGCCGGGAGAACTGCTGCTGCTAGCGTGCTCCTCTCTCTCCGCTGGAACCCGGATGTGACGTCACTTCCGTTAGTATCTGGTTGATGTCTCTGGGAAATTCCCTGGGCTGTGAACTGTGTCCAACTGACGTAAACGCAGACACTGCTGGAATGCAGAGTCTGTAAGTTGCAGGAACTTGCAGGTGGACCCTCTCAATCTTGGGGGTTCTGTGTGCTCGTTCCAATGTTAATCCAACGCGTTTCGCACAAGGGTGCCTTCATCACGGTTCTACAAGTTTTAGTCTAGTTCAGGAGTAGTGAACTCCAGTCCTAAAGAGTAACAACAGGTCAGGTTTTCAGGATATCCCTGCTTCAGCACAGATGGCTCAATCAGTGGCTCAGTGAAAGACTGACACACCTGCACTGAAGCAGGGATAGCCTGAAAACCTGACCTGTTGGTAGCTTTTGAGGACTGGAGTTGGCTACCCCTTGTCTATGTTGTGACTCTCATACCTATTTGGATACAGTTAAATGTCCCAAGATCTAAAATTGACTGAGGTTAACTCCCAATGAGTGACACAACAGGTCTGAGTTATAAATCCTGCACTAAAAGGACACATTCAGTGGTAAGTGTAGGTGGCCACTTTGCACCGATTGGCAGAGATAACATGATTCTGTTTGGAATGAGAGCTCGAAAAGTAGCACTAGTATTACTCATCTCTATCAATCAGAACTGGATTGTTACTCTACTGCAACACATAGATGACCATAAATTGTTTAACCATGGGCAGTTATTGGGCATTTAAATAAAGCCTTCAGTTCTACAGGGGCCTGCAGCACTTTGATGATACACCAAATTAAATTAAATTGGTACATGTGACATGGATTATGTCTCCTCACTAGTCTTTTTTGGGGGGCCGGGTGGGGTCAAAGTGTGTGCAGACACACTACACATCTGTCTTTGCAGAATTACTTATATTGTGCAATTGTCTGTTCTCAGTATTGCTAAAAACGAAACCAGGGCTCCTTAATCCTCATCACAGGTAACCCTTTTCACACCAGATTGCAAGAATGATCAATGACAAACAGGAGAATGCATTTAGAGAGACTATGAATAGAATATTCCTGGTATATCCCCACAACACGCCTTGGTTTCATTGTATGAGGAAGGAGTTAAAAATAAATAAAAGTAGTCTTTACCTCAGGTGTCTCCTCGTTTTTATGTAACCTCTGATTGAATTGACACACACACACACACACACCCCGCCCCCCCTCTCTCTGCTGTTTCTTTAAGGGGTTGATTTTGTTGCACATAAAAAGGCAGATGGAGGTGGGGGGGGAAAGAGCAGGATAATCCCATTTTTTTCGGTTTAGGAGAATGGCTGCAGCTGACGGAGTGAGTAACACGTTACTGAGATGATGCCAGTCTCTCACTAAAGTGGTTTAAACACGTTAACACTTCGTTTTACTTCAATCAGTGCTTTGTATTTTATTACCTTTTATTTTTTATGTATATTTAAAAAAAAAAAAAAAAAACACTTGTAGTTTTTGTACAGATTATGTTGGCCACTGATAAGTAAAATCAAGGGTGCTACAGAAACACAGCAGTGTTCAGTCTGCAGCTAATTGTCTAGTGAAGGGTAACGCCAGAGTCATAGACTATAGACCTGCTGAGGATATTTAAACACTATCATAGGGTCTGGATATCCAGGTGCTCAGTAGTGATGGCACGTCAGGTGGCATTAGTCAGGGGAGGCGGCTTTCTCCTTCAGTACAGCACGGGTACGCCTGCATTTCTCGTGCACAATATTTGTTTCAGGACAACAGCATTAAGTGTGTGGGAGTCAGGCGCTGAACCGATGTGTAAAAGCTTTCTTCAGGAGAAAAAGCAGTTCAAAGCAATGGGCAAAAATCATTAACCATACAACACATTGGAAACGACCCTCTACCTGTTTATACAACAGTCATCTCCCAAGGGATTAGTTAAAGTGTGTGTGTGTGTGTGTGTGTGTGTGTGTGTGTGTGTGTGTCAAACATGGCTACTGCTGCTTATGAGTGCTGCCTTTTGTATGCTACTGCTACTGGTTTACGTTGGTCCTTGAAAGCACTATACTGTATATAGCACCATGGCATGATGACTCTTTGTATTGTATCAGGGGGCATGTAGACCCATGTTCAGCTCGCATCTGGGACCTGGTGGTGTGTGGTACTTTGTTCCATGTAGTATGTCTGATGTGTAAAGCACATTTCTCCTTCTCTAGATGCGGTTGAAGGGCCTTCCCCGCAGGGAAGATAAGAGAAAGCAAAAAGAAGTAATTGCTCTGGAAAGAGTGCAGAAACACCCGCTGCAAAGCAGGTACTTTGGGTAGCATGTGGAAGGTCGGGAGGGAATACTAGGTAGGTGGGGTGCGGTACATACATTAACAGCATGTAAAATATATATGTGGGGGGGGGGGAGGCGCTGCAGCACCCCTAATTAAAGCGCCCCATGTGTGCAAGATGAGTCTGTAATGTAGCTGTAGTGATGTGTGCAGGCAGCATTGAGGGGAGCTGGTAACACTGTAAAAAGGTTGGTATTGAACACTAGGGGGAGCTGCAGGGGAGGGAGAGTCATTGTGGGGATAACAGTGAGTGCTGTCATCTAGGATTTGGGGAATGTTAATGATCAGGGCAGGGGAAATAAACACCTATCTTTATTTAAAAAAAAAAAAACATTTAAGGATCAATTATTTTTTTTTTTTTTTTTACGAAGTTATGTTGCACTTTCATGTAATGAACTGTATCGGTTATGAGCACAATTATAGGAACTGTAATAATTAACTTGGTCAAACCTGAATATTTTACAGAAGTAGAGCATAAGGTTTAAACTGTAAATAGTATATTGTAAGCTGTTGTAATACAATTCCACTCTTATTTAATGTGTTTATTAAGACTCCTTTGTAATTGCATCACTCTGTTTTACACGTTTTTTTTTGTCCCCATTAAACAAAGAAACCGGATTTAGATGTAGAGGGGTGTCCATATTGAAACTGCAGAGGGTGAGGCTTTGTATTGTATGGTTGATTTCTCTGCCTCACTGCTGTCTTGGTTGGTTCTGCAGATGGGCGCTCTGGTTCTTTAAGAATGTTAAAAGCCAGCCGTGGCAGTGTAACCTGCGCCTTGTCACCACATTCGACACTGTGGAGGACTTCTGGGCGTAAGTACATAGCATGTTAATGTATGTTAAAGGGGTGATATAGGATTTAAGAAGGTGATTTATCAAGTCTCCCGTGAGCTAACAAAGTGGGGCAAGAATCACTTTTTTTAAAAAGCACCATAAATTATATCAGATTTGGGAAACAAAAGATTTCCATGCTTGAAATGCGGGTGTTTTTCATTCCTAAATATTTTTTTTTTTTTTTTTTAACACAACCGTTTGGCCTACATTGACCTTTTTTATAGTTGTTTATAATACAAGATGGTGGTAACCTGTCTCCTCTGGTGCGTTGCAATTGATATAGTTGCCTACAGATGCAGTCTCCATCCAGTTCTGCTGCTTCAGCCTGCTGGCGCTCCCCGTAATTGAACCCAAGCCGCACTGTGCAGGTAGGGAGACTTAATGGCCCATCGGATTAACACAGCGGGGCTCCCTGCGTTTGAATGGGACTCGCGCTGTGTGAATCCTACCGACCTTCACCTGTCCGTAAGAGACGCGCACTAAGGCTAGGTCCCCAGTATATGCTGCAGCATAGGAACAAGAACCGCCCCTCAATGGGGCCTACTAGCTACCTTGGCTGCCGTGTTGCTCGACAAGATTTTTCTGAAGACAAGAAAATTGTCCTCAGAACTGGCGACGGGGGCGTAGCTTAAGAGGGAGACTGAATCGGTCACTTTCCCTGTGTGCCTCTAACAGGTAATCGCGAGGCTTTTATTATATTTTAATGACATATTATTTGTAGCAGGGGATCTCCGGAGCTGAACCGCATTAATTTCAGGACCGGGGACCCCCTGCTTTCTGTGTTACAGGCCCCGGTATGGGCTGCCGGTATCCCCGCCATGTTTAAATTCTCCCGTGTCACAAACAGGGTTGCCACCTCTCCGGGTTTGACCCGGACACACCTGGTTGCAGGTGCTATGGGGTTTAGCCCGTCAATCTCTGGGTGACGGCGTGCTGCGACGGCCGCGCCTCCCGCATTCCTTTGCAACTCCAACTGCAGCGAACATGGCTGCACAGCGTCATGACTCCGGGTTGCCATGGGACGCCAGGTGACGTCATGATGCCACACAGCGTCACGACGTCACGTAAAGTCCCATTACCATGGCAACGCCGAGTCGTATGATGCCGCACAGCCGTGGTCACTGCAGTTGGAAGGGGAGTTGCAGCAGGATGTCGGGAGACGCTGCTGCCAAGTAAGGGGATTTCCCCCCCCCCTTTCCTTCGGGATCACCATCCCGGCAACCCTGGTCACGTCCCACGTGATCGGAAATTTAAACAAAGCAAGGGGATACCGGCAACCCATGTAACTCAGGAAGCATGTGGTCCCGGGGCTGAAATCAATGCGGTTCAGCAGCTTGATCACCTTCTCTGCTAAGGCAATGAAGGGGTTAAGCCAGTGTAGAGGGGTTGAGTAAAGGGGTAGCTGCCCAAGGGTGACTGGTTAGGCCTACTGGGAAGGTTGCGGGTGGGGTTAACCCCGTCATTACCTTAGCGGTAGTAACTGCTATGGTAATGAAAGTGTTGACCCCTCCCACTACCTAACCAAGGCCTAACTACCCCCTTCATGCATCCTCTCTACCCCCCAATAAACATTACAATACAAACTCCTCCCAACAAATAGAGTACAGTAATGGGAAAAATCCCTATTATCCATATCTGGATAATAGCTCATTTTCCCATTAAAAAATAAAACAACCAAAACATGACCCAGCCAGCATATAGTAAATTAAAGTTGCACTTACCCCTGTCAGGATGAAGGTCCCCCTCTGGCACCAACAGTAAAAAAAAAACTGCCACTAACCCCTTAGTTACCTTTGTGCTTATTAACCACTATGGTAATTAATGGTTAAACACCCTCCTGCTACACACCCGGAAGGCTTAACCAACCTCCCAGGGGCAACCACCCCCACCTCCTCTAACCATTGAGTGGTACACCATGCCCATAACAGGTCCTGTAACTTGGGAAGCAGGGTGTCCCTGGACCTGGAATTAATGCGATTCAGCTCCGGAGACCCCCTGCTACAATACTGTTTTATTAAAATAAAATAAATGCCCTGCGATCGTCTGTTAAAGGAGCGCAGGGGGAGAGACTGAATTAGTCAATTTCTAACTGCGTGTCTCATACAGACAGGAGCAGCCCGGTAGGATTCCCACAGCGCGAGTCCCATTCAGACGCAGGGACCCCCGCTGTGTTAATACGATGGGCCATTACAGCCTGCTATGCACTGGCCGCTGTGAGTTGCCAAGTGTTTGGTCGCCAGCCATGGCGAGGAAATAACCCAAAGTCAAGACTGCATCTGTACCTTGGGGGGTTGATATGGGTTATGACTCCCTTTTTTTTGTTCCTCAGACTGTACACACACATTCAGCTTGCAAGCAAACTATCCTCTGGCTGTGACTACTCCCTCTTCAAGGTGATATAGTTTGACTCTTAACTGTGCACCCTTTTGCATTTGTGTAACATTTATAATTTGATCATGCAGGAAGACACAGGCCTCAGACTTTTTTTAACCCCACAGTTTCCCACCTTTTGTGGTGTAGTGTTTCCCATCCCTATTATGTACCCACTTATGGAATAGAATGCATGCAGTATCATTCACTCTGGAATGCATGACGGTAATTAACATTGGTTAGTTGCTTGCTCAGATACAGAATATAATTTTTTTTTCACCCCCCCAAAGATTAGATAGTGGATAGTACCGTGTTGGCCCATAGAGTAGACAAGACAAAAGTAAGGTATAAGTGATGCCTTTTTGGGGCTAACTAGTGGTTAGAGTGCATGCTTTTTAGGACTATTTTAGCCCCTCCAGGCAGATCTAAGACTGGAAATTAGTAGTCCTGAAAGCGTGCTTTCTTTAACAACTAGTTGGCCATTACAGGTAACATTTATAATTGACTATTCTGTCTTCCCTAAGATTAGAGAATTGTTGTAACTTCAACGGACAACCACGTGTATCATGTAAAAAAAAACAGAACCACTACATGAGATCTACTGCCCCTGTGTGATAAAGTTGCCATCAAAGACCTCACTTCTCCTAAATCTGCTAATGCCAATTCAACTCTGGGTGCTTCATTGCACGTGACATTAAGGATTCCAGAAATGCCATGGAGTTATGCTGACTTTTATTTGCAAATTGAGGCTCGGGGCAAGTTCCATTGATAATTCAGGAACAAAAGTATCCTTTCTGCGGTGTTGTGCCTTTTCCATTCCTTTTATACAGTTGTAGCCCTCCCTGCCCAGCTCCTAAAGTTTACATCAGTGTCCCTTAGGCTGCAATTATAGTGGAGGTGCACCGCTGGAACAAATGAATGTAGACCAATCAAGCGCGCTACGGAGCGACCGATAACAGAGGCGACACATTCAATTGTTTTTGCAGCATGACGGACGTGTCACGTGAGTGGTTCAGCCAATGAGGGTGAACCAGCCTGGTGATGCGTCTGCCACGCCCGCTCGATCGCCTCCGTGCATGTTTTGCGCATGTGACGTCACGTGCTCCGTTGCACATGCCGCCACTATAATCGCAACCTTCTAGTGGCCATTCTGCATTACCTTATTCAGGGTGAAGGCTTCATGCGCCAGGGCTGTTCTCATCCATACACAGTACACATACTGTAGTTACAGATGTCATCAGTTTCATTTGGTCTGTATTCTTTATTGTTGCATCCCCTGGTGCTCTCCCTTAACACACTGGGGGAGGTGCAGAAAATGTAAATGTCCCCTTTCTGCATAACGTCGTTACGCTCTGTCTTTAGGGGCCCCTTTTCGGGGCCTGGCCGACTCCATATGGCTGCCTGATATACAGCCCCTCTTGTCTGAACTGTCATGTCTAGAAAGACTAGGACTGAGGCCTGTGGACCTGCCTTTAGAACTAGTCATATTGCACCCTGGCAGGCCCGCAGGCAGATTTTCCGGGGCCCAGGTCTAGAGCTGTATTCCTTCCTATATACTCTGGAACATACTTGACTATATACACCGAGGCTCCTCCACTCTCACCCCTTCAGGAACCACGTTATAGGAAAGGTGTGTCACCGTTTACACACGCAGTTCACCCCTTTAAGGCCATAGCAATCCGAAAGGGGGGGAACACAGTGTAACTATGCAGGTCTTCCTTGACATAAATATATATTCATGATGTGGTGGGTGTAGGAGTTTGAGCTAGCTGGGAATGTGTGTTAATCACTTCCTGAAATGTGGGCAGAACGGAGTCCTGTTATATTTGCCTCTCCGTTTGTGTGCAGGATGGGATTGAGCCCATGTGGGAAGACAGCAATCTTTTCTCCAGCCAACCTTTCCGCCTCCCGAAATTCTCGCCAAGCAGCCACATAAGCACCCCACGTACCCGGGGCGAGAGACGCCTTGATTAAATCAATCACACCTCCGTTACCAGATCCCACAAGACTGCTGGGCACCGTTCGCCCTGGGTCTCCGCCCCCGGTGCCAACCTCCGAAACAGCTCCATCTGCAAACGTGATAATGCATCAGCAATGTTGTTCTCCACCCCAGGAACATGCCTAGCCTTGAAACCTATATTAAGCTGTAAACACCGTAACACAAAATGCCTCAACAGAACCAACACTGGTGGGGACCGTGAACCAAAATTATTCACAGCCTCCACCACACCCAAGTTGTCGGACCAAACGTCACCTCCCTGTTAGCAAACTTGTCCCCCCAAAGATGTACAGCCACTAGTAAAGGGAAAAGTTCCAAAAATGTCAGATTCCTGATAAGCTGAGTCCCTCGCCAATGCTCTGGCCATTCCTCCGCACACCAAGCTCCATTAAAATATGCACCAAACCCTACTGACCCAGCCGCATCCGTAAATAGCTGCAGCTCATCGTTCCGCGCTGGACGCCCCCTCCACAACGTCCTTCCGTTGTAACTCTGTAAGAATTCTTGCCACACCGCCAAATCCTTCCGAATATCTGTTGTGACCCGAATGAAATGGTTGGGACGCCTTACCCCCGCTGTAGCTGCTGACAAGCGCCTGGAAAACACCCTTCCCACCGGCATAATGCGAGCTGCAAACACCAAATGGCCCATCAAAACCTGAAACTGTCTTAATGAGGCCTTCCTAAGAAGCATGAAATCCTTTATCATACTCTCCAAAACAACTAACTTCTCAGGAGGTAACCTATATTCCCTGTTCACTGAATCAATTACTATGCCCAGAAAACTGAGAGTGGTCGTGGGTGCCACTGGTTTTTCATTCGCCAAAGGAACCCCAAATTCGCGCGCCATGGCTGAAAAATGAAAAAGCCACCTTGCGCACAAATCAGACCCCTGCGGACCAACGAAAAGGAAATCATCCAAATAATGTATGATCCCTGCTGCCTGCACCCTTTTGCGGACCACCCACTCCAAAAATGTGCTGAATGTTTCAAAATAAAAACAAGACAATGCACAACCCATAGGTCAACAAAATAACGCCCTTCCAACATACAGCCCAATAAATGAAAACAATCTGGATGTACCGGCAAGAGTCTGACTTAACGTCTGCCTTCGCCATCAATGTACCCTGCCCCATCCTTCCCACCAAAGCCGCCGCTTGATCAAGAGTGGCGTAGCTTACGGAGCATAAGTCCCTATCTATCCCATCATTAACTGACGACCCTTTCGGGTAAGACAGATGTTGAATTAACCTGAAAGCCCCCGCCTCCTTTTTCGGAACCACTCCCAATGGTGACACCCTAAGATTTTTCAGGGGCCAGGAAAGGAAAGGACCCGCCATTCTGCCCAACTCAATCTCTTTATCAATTTTTTCTTTTGCCACATCCCCATTCAACCTGACCGTCTTCAAATTCCTCTCGCCCCCCGATCCCTCCTGATACTCAAAAGGGGATCCTGAATCTTTCCTTAAACCCCTCTCGTAATAAGCTAGCTGCCCGTCTATTGGGGTATTTTTCCAGCCAAGGCGCCATTGCCTCTGCTGAAACTGGCGTTCCCGCCTTCCTGAACAGCCTGCTGTCCTGCTCCCTTGAAACCCTTACTATCTTTCTTAAAGCACTTTGATTTGGGATGCTGACCCCCGCACCCAGTGCAAGTATGTTAGAATCTACAATTCTCAAAATTGCATCTTGACTCGTTGTAACGCCAACATACCCCCGACTGCTTCCCACCTGCACGCCCTCTCCCTGATGTGCGCACCTGAAAATGCTCCCGCCAGACCCCTTTGAGGCTATTTGACCCACGAAAGGACGACCCCCCGTGTTTCTGAAACGCTTTTCTAATCGTATCCTGAATACTTAAAAAGCGCCGAGCATAAATGCGGATCCTTATCCCCTGCAACGCCCGCCAAAATCCCAAATGCCTGCGACCAATTACTGAACGTGCGAGGAAAAAGACGCTTTTCCACATCCTCTCCACACCCAAAGACACCTGAGCCAACTCTCCACCAACTGTTCCATGGTTGCTCCCCCCGTCAAGCACTGAATCTGACCCCCCCTGCCGCTCACTTGACTTGCATGCCTCCACTGCTTGCTTAGTGGATAATAACGTTGTCATCGGCAATAAAGCTAACTGAACGCCCTTAACCACCGCACTAATCATTCTTGCCTCAGCATCGCCCGCTAACCCCAACTCCAACACCTGTGGTCCAGGGGAGCTAACAATGCCCGGCAAGGTAACACTCTTATTTCCCAAACAAGCAACTCTTTTTCGCTTACCCTTCGATGCCCCAGTCCCCGGCGGTGTTTTGAACCGCCTGTCGGGACCTGCCCCAAGACTCTTGTCCTCTAAGCCTCTGACAGCAAGCTCAACCCGAGGCCCGGACCGCTTGCGAGCCGTGGACGACGTACCAGCGCCACGAAGCGAGGTCGACCGCGTCCCGGCCGTTCCAGATTTACCTGTAAATGAGGAAGCAAATATTAAACCCCCAATGAAGCTAACCTTCATTCCTGAATAAACTCTTATTTTTTTTTATTTATTTTTTTTTTTAAAAGGACCAATCCTTTACCTACGTTCTCTTCTAGGCTGGGACCAAACCCCCCAACCTTTTTTTTTTTTTTTTTTTTTTTTTTTTTTTTTTTAATTTATTTATTTATTTATTTTTTTTTTATTACCAACCATCCTTTTCCAGCCTTCCTTTCACCAGTAACCGGCTATGGCGAGCATGTCGGCCCACTCCCAAAATCCCCCTCTTTTTTTTTTTTTTTTTTTTAGGGGAGAAAGGGAACACTTAGCCACCTACTGCTCGCCTCCATCCATGCTCTTGTTTTTTTTTTTTTTTTTTTTTTTTTTTTAAGGTTGGGACCCATGTCCCACCCCTGTTTTTGTGGGGACCCATGTCCAACACTTGTTTTTGTGGGGACCCATGTCCCACACTTGTTTTTTGTGGGGACCCAAATCCAACACTTGTTTTTGTGGTGACCCATGTCCCACACCTGTTTTTTGTGGGGACCCATGTCCCGCACCTGTTTTTGTGGAGACCCATGTCCCACCCCTGTTTTTTCCAGGGGCCCATGTCCCACACCTGTTTTCGTGGGGACCCATGTCCAACACTTGTTTTTGTAGGGACCCATGTCCCACACCTGTTTTCGTGGAGACCCATGTCCAACCTTGTTTTTGTAGGGACCCATGTCCCACACCTGTTTTCGTGGAAACCCATGTCCCACCCCTGTTTTTTCCAGGGACCCAATGTCCCACACCTGTTCATATGGGGACCCATCACCCAGGCTCCTCCCAAAAGTCACCCAGCCTTCAACCAAATAGGCTGTGATTTCCAAAAACTCCGCCATGACATACCCTTCTGCACCACCAACGCCTCCCGTGCTCCGTAACTAGGACCCCCTTCATCACTTGATGATGGCCACGCCTCAGCGCAGGTAGCATGGGAACCGCCCTGTCCTCTCGCGTCTTCACGACTGCCCAAACTTCCTTGATCACTCCCAGCTTTCAGCACTAGTGCACACATCTGTTTTTGAAACCATCCTTCCTCATGGTTGTGCGCCTCCGCCAAAAGCTGCATGGTGCTGACCTGAAAGGACATCGCTACTAACGCTGTAATTTTATCCAATGGCTCGTCAAACACTGGTTTAATTCCACCACCTAAATCCTGCCAGCAAACTACTCTTGAACTCTTGCCTGGCCGATCTTCACGAAAACCAGTTCACTTGAATAGACTTAGAAACCGCTCTAAAGCTGTAATAACATAAAATTCCCGCATTAATGCTTATATCTTTAGCACCTTAACACCCCCCACCTCCATCCATTAGCGCTAACATCCAACCAACCATTGCTGTCATTTTTTTTTTTTTTTTTTTTTAAGTATGGTGTCACCCATGACATCAAAACCTTAGCATTGTCTTCCATTAACCACAACCAAGACCAACCTCAAAAGGCTTTTTGTTTTTTATTTTTGTTTTTTTTTAAAAACCTTTTTTTTTGTTTTTTTTTAAAAACCTTTTTTTTTTTTTTTTTTTTTAATATACATTTTTATTTATTTATTTCATTATTATAATTTTTTTTTTTTTTTTTTTTAAATGGACAGCCCCACCTGACCACCTCCCACTGTTTAAAAGAGTGGAAAAGAAAAAAGGGGGGGGGGAAGGAAGAGGGCCAATATCTCCCCAAGGAGGAGGGAGGAGGGGGGGGCAAAAGCCCACCATTCCAGCCAAACCACCAACAGCCCCCTCCCCCAGCCGTAACAACAGCCTTGCCCCCAGCCCCCCCCAAAAAATCCCCACCCCCTGATCATCGTCAGGAGGCGGAACCACATGACACTCATGTTCCCTTGCCATTAGCCCAACCGCACGGCTAAGCGTGGGCTGGGCGAGCCTCTCTTCCCCCCCCCAGCCACACAAGCGGCCATAATAGGAGGACAGGAACAGGGCTCGCAAACGGCGAACTCGCAAACCTCCTCCTCCAAGCCGGTGCGCCTTCTTCGCGCAACAGCCCCAGGTAGGAGTCACTCTCCTCGTCATTCTCCCTCCTCCCCCCACCGCTGCCACCAATAGAAAACGCATGAAAACAAAAGGCAGGACAAAAAACCTATCCTTCCCGCAATCCCCCCCCCCCCCCGAGCACCGGCACAACCGGCAAAAACACACGGGGGGGGGGGCGGAGGGTCCCTCAACACGAGGAAGGAAGGGAGGTCCCACGCAGGACAAAAACAACAGCCTTCTTGCAATCCCCCCCCTCCCCCCCCCGGGCACCGGCAAAACCGGCAAAAACACACGGGGGGGAGCCGGAGGGTCCCTCACCACGAGGAGGGAAGGGAAAATCCCTCACCCCGGGAGGGGGGGGCCCAAATCAAAACCACTTAAAACCTACTAAACACAGGAGAAGAGAGGAGAGTGTCCAAACAGTTGAAACGCCAAGGAACAAGTGACAGTTGCTTGTTCCTTGGCTCTATTTGAAAAACTAACTGCCCCAACTGCCTTCCCTGATCGCGCACGCGACCAACAGCCTAGCTGGGGGGGGGGGGGCCGCACCCCCCGGTCAATAGCTGTAGCCACCCATGCGGGCTAGGCCAGCTCTATAATCGCAACCTTCTAGTGGCCATTCTGCATTACCTTATTCAGGGTGAAGGCTTCATGCGCCAGGGCTGTTCTCATCCATACACAGTACACATACTGTAGTTACAGATGTCATCAGTTTCATTTGGTCTGTATTCTTTATTGTTGCATCCCCTGGTGCTCTCCCTTAACACACTGGGGGAGGTGCAGAAAATGTAAATGTCCCCTTTCTGCATAACGTCGTTACGCTCTGTCTTTAGGGGCCCCTTTTCGGGGCCTGGCCGACTCCATATGGCTGCCTGATATACAGCCCCTCTTGTCTGAACTGTCATGTCTAGAAAGACTAGGACTGAGGCCTGTGGACCTGCCTTTAGAACTAGTCATATTGCACCCTGGCAGGCCCGCAGGCAGATTTTCCGGGGCCCAGGTCTAGAGCTGTGTTCCTTCCTATATACTCTGGAACATACTTGACTATATACACCGAGGCTCCTCCACTCTCACCCCTTCAGGAACCACGTTATAGGAAAGGTGTGTCACCGTTTACACACGCAGTTCACCCCTTTAAGGCCATAGCAATCCGAAAGGGGGGGAACACAGTGTAACTATGCAGGTCTTCCTTGACATAAATATATATTCATGATGTGGTGGGTGTAGGAGTTTGAGCTAGCTGGGAATGTGTGTTAATCACTTCCTGAAATGTGGGCAGAACTGAGTCCTGTTATATTTGCCTCTCCGTTTGTGTGCAGGATGGGATTGAGCCCATGTGGGAAGACAGCAAGAACAAGCGAGGTGGGCGGTGGCTGATAACTCTTTCCAAGCAGCAGAGACACAGTGACCTAGACTCTATGTGGCTGGAGACGGTAAGGGGTTTGGTGTAGATCAGCTGATCGGGCCGCTTTAGGCCAAAACTACATAGACTTCCATCAGGGTTGCCACTTTCTACTGAAGGCCAACCCAGAGTTTTTTATTTTTTTAATTAATTTTTTAATTTAAATGTTGTGCTTACATTTTAGCGGTGTCCTCCCGGAATCTTCCCCCTGCAACTCTTGTTAATATGATTGCATGGCGCCGCATTGAAATGTCAACGGGATGCCTTATAGCGCCAAGGCATCGCGTTGTCATTGCAACGTGGCGCCTCGTTGTCATGGCAACAGGTGTCACTTGATGCTATTAAGTCACGGAGCGTTCGAATGGCCATATTGACAAGAGTTGCAGGGTGAAGGTGCCGGAAGACACTGCCACCCAGAGGTTTACTAGGCAAACCTGTAGCCCGAAGATACGTGGCCAAAAACCTTAGTTTTGGTCCCAAATTTCATGGCATATGTAGTCTTTCTATTTTCAGATTTAATTTTGGGGCATACCCCCTGAGGGGTTGAAGAAATGTTTTGATGCTGTAGAATGCCATTGGGGCAAAACTGTAGACCTGATTGTTGGCTACGGAAATATGCTCTGTTGACAATGGAGTTTAGGTGGGGATTTCGGGTGACCTTTCCCTCATGGTTAGTAAAAAATATCTTTATAATGGAGAGCGCAACCATCCCTTAGTGATTGCAGATGAATAAAATGGCTTGCTGTCTTTGGTCCATTCTCAGTTGTTGTGCCTGATCGGCGAAGCTTTTGACGAGTACAATGAAGAAATCTGTGGTGCTGTCATCAACATCCGGGCAAAGGGAGATAAAATTGCCATCTGGACCCGGGAAAGTGAGAACAGAGCAGCAGTAACTCACATTGGGTAACATTCTACCATTCTATGCACGGTTATGATGTGGAGACACTTTTTTTTTTTTGCCCTGGGGTTGGTTTTAAACAGGTGTCTGCCTGAGGAACATGAAAATTAGTCTGGGACTGAATTGGTAAGCGAAAACCAAACCGAAGCCTATAGATTGAGCGGGCTTCCCTGTGGCTTTGGAAGCTGCTACCATCTCAAACTAGCATTTGGTACACTTTGTGGGAGCTAGATTGCATGGGCAGCATTTGCTGAAGGGCATTGCACTATTGGTGCTGTACATTGCGTGCTCTGCCAAATCCAAAAAAAAAAGTAGAATGGATAATGACTTTCACTGTCCAGCATTTATATGGATATAGAGGTTTCTCAAAATATATTCCCAATAAATTTAAATTACAGGCGTCTAACCTTCTTGCGTTGAGGGGAAATAATACCCAGTACCGACGACAATTTTCATTTCATTAATGTTATGAGGGTGTAGTCCATTGCATCTCATTGTGCTGCTTGACTGTGTCTTGCAGAAGAGTGTACAAGGAGAGACTGGGATTATCTTCCAAAGTGGTCATTGGTTATCAGGCTCACGCAGACACGGCTACGAAGAGCAACTCTCTTAACAAGAACAAGTTTGTGGTTTGAGAAGCTTTTGGTTTGGACAGAAGATCGGGGTGTGACACCACACTACCCCTCCACCTTCCAACGCTGGATAATAAAAGTTTTCGGGTGGGGGGGCAGGAAACTTTTCTTTATTTAAATTCTATTTTGTCCTAATGTTTTGAATAATAATGGTGTCTTGTTGATCTAAAAAAAACAAAAGAAGCAAATAAACAAGCCGCCTCTTGAATACAATTTTGATTTTTTGATTTTTTTTAAATTGAATTCCAGGGGGTGGAGGGGCAACCATATTCTGGGATTTGGGTTGGGTATCGCTGGACAGCAACAGCACAGCATTTCAGCAGCTAGAGGGTGGTTGGAAGTATGCAGCAAACGGGGACAAGTAAAAGGCCCAGATCCACAAAAGGGTGCTAAGCTATAGCATGCCTTGTATCCTACAGATATTTATGTGTAACCCTTTTAGGGTACCACCCCTAAGTGATATGTGGGGTACTCTCTTTCTGGTGTGAGCAGAGCTGCTGTCTTGCGCTCAGATGAACAGTTCAGGCACCAATGGTGTCAGTGTAGCCAGTGAGAGCGGAGTATGTTGGAGCAATAACAACCACTAGATGAAATCGGCGTTGGGAAGGTATACAATCCTTACCTCCATGAATACTCCGATCTGGGTCCTGCTCTGGTGTTTCTCCGCTACTCGTGCGTCTGGTAACAGGAAGGCTGTGGGCTTTGCGGTGGTGTGGGGAGAGCCAGGACAAGGAACAGAAGTGACAGATTACCTTGATGTCTTCCTCTGGTACAGCGCCTCCAGCCAGCGAGGATCCCCTTTGAATCATCAGGGGATAGACTCTCACTGACACTCCTTCATCCAGAGACAGTAACTCACACACAGCATGTCTTTTCTGTATAACTACTAACTGAACTAACTGATAATTTGGGAGGATGTCTCAATTTGAATATCTTTGGGGAGAGTCTCTAACTCATAGCAAGCCAGAGCCGGATACAGATTGGCCCAAACACATCAGGGGGCGTTCCAACCAATATCCACCCCTTAGATTGACATCCTCAGAGTTGCTAGGCCTGCCCTTGAATACTGATACATTATTCAAGGCTGGAATGCACACACAGGCCTAAGAAAGGGAATTAACCTTTCCACTGCCTGGTCTGACAGAGGAAAGGCCCAGGAAAATAAGTAACCGCCGGGAGGCTATGTTGCATATGAATGGGAGCTGATGCATGCTACATCTTTGCAAAAGTTTGATCTAGGCCTAACCTGGTTGCAGGTGATCAGGTCTGTCCCAACCCCTTTCCTCTGGTAGCACTTATGGATGAGAAAGATTACCTTTTGCAGAAACCTGACAACTGCTTGACCATTCATTGTCTAGCTGGAACTGCACAGATACAACCTCATCGTCCTGTCATTAGACAGCAAGATAAGGTGTTGGAAAAACAAGAATATTGTGGCTGTTGAAGTCTGCAATGTTTTGGTTGCCTGTACTGCGCAGGGTATGGAACCAAAACTGCACTCAAAACCCAGTACTAGCTGCTCTATTGAGAAGCACACGCTGCAGGGTATGTGTTCTCTTAATATGGAGACAACCGTGTTTGCTATCAGACCTGTATGTGGGATTTGATCTAGCATTTGGTATCGCTTGTAGCAACCATTTCCCTTGAGTAAGGTGTCAGCTAATGTACTACATGCAGCCAAGTACTGTAGGCAGCATCTGAGCCCTTTGAATCCCCAAAGCAGTTGAAGGTGCGTCCCGCATAGGACCAAGCTGAACTAATATCTGTTGCACAGATTAAAAAGATGTGACTGTTTAAAAATAATAATAATAATAATGAAAAAATTATTTATAAATTGTTTAGTGCGACACATCTAGTTTGTACTCTTTAGTTTAAACCATCACATTGCTGTTCATTCACTTTGTGGTGACTGCAGAAGTACAATAAACAATGAGGCATAAGCGGGGGTAAAATGCACCACCCAGTATCATCAGTGTTCCCTCATTGAGCCAGTTTATAATGTATATTTATGCGCTTCCCCCTCACATGTTTGCTTCCAAATTACATTGTAGTCACGGGTCCAATGTCTTAAAGTGGCAGTCCCCCCCTTTTTTTTTTTTTGTGAGCCACTTTATTTTAAAGAAATATTACAGGAAAAATGGTGTCGTGGACATTTTATGTTCGTTTTTAAATGTTGAAGAAACTTCCATATCATATTATTGATATAGCGCAAAGGGTGTATGCAGGGCCTTAGAAAACATTGAATACATTGAAAATAAAGTACAAACAATATGTACATGACCACATAAGGCAGAGGAAGGCCCTGTAGAGCTTACGATCACTGGTTTGTTGGGAGGCTTACAGACACCTTAGGGCTGTTATATACTGTGTGTGCGGCCGGGCGAAGGCGCGTGCACGCGCCGCACACGTTTTGTGTGCTTACTGCGCGAGTGTATGACTGTGTGTGTGTAACTTATTATTTATTTATTTAAAAAAAAAACACATTGGTATAAATAAAATATTTATTAACATTGTACGTACATACGTTTCAGTGCCGATAGCGGCGTGAAATCATTGTATTCCCTGTCTTTCCCGCTGTCGGCCGGCTGGACGCTCACTGCCGTGCGAGCGCGGCCCTTGTATAGAAGGGCTGACTAACCTCAGCCAATTATAAGGGACGCGCGCACGGCGTAGCGCACGCGACCACTATATAACAAGCCTTAGGAGTAAAAGTGCAGTCAGGTCAAAGGCATATGGAGTTGGTCACTGGTTTCTACAGTAATCAAATAAGCTTTGTTTTATGCTGTGTTAGATATATATATATATATATATATATATATATATATATATATATATATATATATCTATTTTTTAAGTGAATACTACTTTAACTACTTGTGAATTTCAGTGGTGTCTAAAATGAATGCCATTTTCTCATTGGAAGTCCTACGTTTGCTGCTACTCCTGATTGAATACTTGTGTGGGGGAGTGTGCAACTTTTAACCCATTTGATGAGAATCCATTAACACCCCTCTGGTACTAGTGGCAAGGTTAAGAGTAGACTTTAGAAGGTGTGTGTGAGAAGTGACTTGTTGGCAATTATTCATTCGGAATATTATTTTTTTTTACACGAAAGTTAATTCTCCAGTATTAATAGGAGCAACAAATGAAGGCTTTTTTCTGTAGATTGAAAATCCTACTGACTATTCCAAGGCATCTTTCAACCCATTGACCAGCTGTTGCTCTGTATTGTGAAAGTATTCATGTATTGCAGCATTATGATGGAAAGGAAGTAGCCCCGTATTACTGATATTTGTTGCTTCTCGAAAGGACTGCAGCCCTGGATTCTGTTCTTTGCTGTGTATTTTGACTGTGTAAATATATATATATATATATATATATTTCACCATACTTAAGTTATGGTGGGTAAAAAAAGTGACAAAACCCCTCCACAGTAAAGCATATAGCAAATGGAAATATAACTGTATGCTCATTTGCATGTCTTAGAAAGGTCTGCAAACCCGCCTTTCCCCATTATCACCCAGCACACAGCACTTCCACTGCAGCAACCTATCTTAAGCTTCATTTTGCAAATCCAGTATAACCAACCCCCCCCCGCTGATGAGACCCATTAAGGTGGAAACGGCTGTCGGTGTGTGGGTTTACGGGCTATGAATTTCCAGACGTTTACATTGATTGGCTGCTTAAATTGAGACTCGGGGGCCGCCCCCGCCCGCTCTGTCGGATCATTCCGTCTGCTGGGGATGATCACATATCGCCCAGCAGACAGAAGCGTGAGAACGCAGTGTCACGAAGCCCTCTGTGTGAACTCGGCCTTAACCCTGGCTGTGCTCAAAGCTGTGAAATGCAGCAAGCAAAAGCTTACAGAGGACCATGTTATATGGGTTTGAAGCAAAAGGTGGCACTATGTGCTCATTTGCATGTAATTTCCCAGAATCCTTTACTGCAGTGGAAGCACTGTGTGCTGGCTGATAATGGTGAAAGGCAGGGTTGCAGACCTGTCTAAGATATGCAAATGAGCATACAGTAATTTCCATTTGCTACATCTATATCCCTGGCCTGTGTATGTATGTATATATAATATAGCTTTTTTTCCCCTCCAGGTGCCTAGGTCCCTAAAATGGCAATGTTTTTTATTTCATCAACTAGTGGCCCTTTGATAAGTTTGGCCCCAGAGGGCCTTTGGACTCTGCTCCTGTTCATTTAGTTGCCGGTGCTTAGGCAGCAGAGTGCAATTTTTCCCCCACTGAAACGTACTTGTAATATTCAGATGTAATAAATGCTGAAATATTTTCATGGCTTTTGAATGAATCTCGAATTACAGTACAGTACCATATGCTTTTGGCCCTTCTACTCCTAAATGTTCTGATCTGGGCCCTTTGTAGAATTAATGTGAGACTAGCAGCCCTGGTCTATGGTGCCTATTCAATATGCTGATGTAGTAGTCTTTCCCTTGCTCGTGAACATTTCAGCTTCACTCGTTTGAATGCACACACATATATATATATACACACACACACACACACACACACACACACACACACACACATACATATATATACACACACACACACACACACACACACACACATATATAATCACAGATATAAAAACACATACTCACCACCTTGCTGCCACCACTGCTCCGGGACACAACCCCATCTTCCCCCCCCCCCACGGGGGCAGCACAACCCCCCTGCATCTCCTGCACGGGCAGGGAGGCAGGCACAGGGATTGGAGCAGAAGGGGGCACATCTCCCGCTCCCCCCTCCCTTCCCCACCCCCCACAAGGCAGCGCAACCCCCCTGCATCTCCCGCACGGGCAGTGAGGCAGGCACAAGGATCGGGGCAGAAGGGAGACACATCTCCAGCTCCCCCCTCCCCACTGGCGGCGCAAGCCCCCTCCATCTCGCGCAGGTTGACAGCCATAGGGATCGGGCAGATCGGGAGCGAGCACACGTCACTGGGAGACTCATGAATATTCATGAGTCTTCCACTGACTGCCGGAGGCAAATTATAAACAAATCCCAGCTTTAAAAATGTCGCCAAATTTCGCCGATCAATATATGGAGAACGGATTGACCGGCAGCTATACAGTTCTTTAGGTAATTAGAGATTGCCCACATGAAGCTATTGAAGTAAAAAAAAAAAAAAGACTGAACTGCAGCTTTAAAACTTTCCAAGTCAGGGGAAGACTTCTTCACAGCATACTGAATAAGTGCAAATGGGACAGTCGCACTACCCTGTAATTACCTAGCTTTATTAGTGCCAGGCTGGTCACTGCTACTGCCATGAAACCCAGCGGCTGCAATAGCACATGTTGTCCCCCAGGTGTCGCTGGCCTAGAGAGGTATGATGCTGGGACCGCCTCTCGCTGGGAAGGGCTTTGCTGATCACTGCAAACAGGACAAGGCAGCAGAGCAGACATGGAGATCCCATGGCCGAGACCCCAGGAAGCAGTATAACAATAGGCTGCCCTGAGCTTCTAGCGCTCTCTGCAGCTTCCCAATGCCAGCTCTAAGCTCCCAGGCAGCTTTTGCATCACACCCTCCCCCGCTCTGCAGCCCCTCAGACCTGTGCATTGCCACCTTCTCCCTATATCCCTATTTGTGATTTATTTATTCCTGTGTGTTTGGATTAATCCTTCCTATCCTTCCCCTGCTAATCTCTGGATACAAACCATGTCTGGCAAACACCAGCATTTTAAAGGACCTGAAGTCAGCTGCTGTGTAAAGTATTTCTTATTCGGATTCAACATTGTCTTCTGGGTGAGTTTCCTGGCTGATGGGGACTGTAGTGCAAGGTGGGGGAGGAGAGAGACTGAGGCTTTTGTTTTCTGCCTGGGGGTGTAATAGATTCTGAATGGGTGAGTTGGCCTTTCTCTGTCTTCCTTAGCACGTTCTATTGTCTGTGCCTTGCTGGTGTAATGAGCTGAGAGAGGCTCCATTACCCCCTTAGCTGCAGTTCCTAGTTTCCCATTGCATCTCTCCTCCCTCCCTCCTTCCTTCAGAGAGCCTGTGAAATCTTTGGCTTTGACCCTTTCACAGCCGAAGTGAATGGCACCACGGGCATGAACAATATGCTGCAAGCCCTGGCAGCTTCTGAAAGGGTTAAACTGCTTTGCAACCCCCTCTTCTCCCCCACCCCCCCGGGTGTCTGATAATGAGGTCACACTGGCTTGCATTGCACAACCTTCCCGCACGAGTTACATTGCTCTGCAACATGTTGCAGGTCCTTGTAGCACTGATGGGGTTAAGTTGCTCTGGGTGTATTTTTTGTGTGGGTGTCTGTGTTTTGCTTTCACAACCGGTCAATGCTAGCTGCACAGTGAGCCCTTGTATCCATGTGTCTGTATTGGGCGGGCTGTGTTCCTGTATGACCTTTTGGAAATATTTCAGGCTTTGACCCCCCCTTCGTGGTCTAGTACGTTATAATTCGGTGTGGCCCCACTTTTGCTGCAGGAGGTGGGGTGTTTGATAAGTAAGGAACATCAGTTTGCAGAGGGATGCAGATGCAGTGTATGGTGGGAGGAGTATAAATGCCTGGGGTGAAAGGTCATCGTATGTTTGTGGGGAGGGTCTGTGTGCTGTGTATGGAGGCAGGCTCTGTACTGTACACAGGGAGTGTTGTGTATGCAGTGCTGACTCTAATCTGTGTATTAGCTCTATGATGGTACGGGCCAGTGATGGGAGCAGATGCAGTCTGCCATTGTTTTGTGATATTTTTTATTTTTTTTATATTGAGGCAGCTTTAGGAACTCTACCTCTTAATGTCCGCACTGTAACCCACTCATTTATCTATAGTATCATCCCATATGGAATTCTACCATGTTATTCGTTCCGGTGGTGTTCTTAACCCATTGGCTGCCCGAGGTGCCTGCAACGCATTGCAGAGCATGGACACTAAAAGAAAAAGTGCACCGATAAACACAATTCAAATGTCCGTCCCCCCATTGTGAACACTGCTAAACACTCCTTTGTGTTTTCATTTTATTTAAAAAAATTCAAAAAGCGGAATCCCTACATACAATTATTGCTCCTTTTTCTGAACTTGCAAACCTTTACCAGGTCTGCCACATTTAATTCCTATTAGGCCTGTTTGATTTCTAGACAATCCAGAAAATATGCAAATAAATGCACAAAGCAGCGCACACCTGTGTCCCTGGGCAGTGCGTGGCTTTGTGCATTTATTTGCATATTTTCTGGATTGTCTGAAACTCAACGAGCGTCTGGACACGCCACCTGGATCACTATAAGCTCTAGGAGTGGGTAAGATTCTCTGACACTTCGACTATGGATCATCTTCCCTACTACATACTGGGGTGAGTCCTGGATTTATTACACAGCTATTTCCAATGAGGTACAGCGAAGCGTGTTTTTACATATTTTTTCTGTTGCCTTCAGGATACTCATGCTTCCAGTGTGATATTTCACTCACCCAGTAGTTTACCCACTCCACAATTGAGCCATATGTGTTACTCTTATTATCGATGAATATAATATAATAACTTTTCTGGACTGTTAGAGCACGCATTATCTTCATATACTGTTTGATTTCTAGGAAGGGGCCATAGTGTGTAGACATCCCCAAGGGGATAAGGGAGTAAGTGTGTAGACATCCCCATTACTGCTTCATAGCGCATAATATACGTTTTTAAGCATACCTGTACAATTCAGCATGGTACAAGACACATGGGCAATAAAGCGAAATACAGGCAATTAAGATAAGGTTAGTAGTTTGAGTTTCTATCAGTATATGCAATAGAAATGATTACATAATGAACTTGCAAAACCCCAGTGTGCCTGATGCCGCTAGGGTCTCCATTGCTATCGCCCCAACTTCAGTAATCTGAGCTGCTTAGATTAGACATACAGGTGGAAGAGATAGCAAGCTTCGATACAGAGTTTATACTCCACTCCAAGCACAGGAGGAACTCCTTTTTTTAAAAGTTTGAGACTACCGGGTATTTAACCGCTTTGGTATTAATTACACTTAACCATTGTTATCTTTAAGTATTTAGTAATAATAAAAACATTAAAATAAAGGGTTTTTATATTATCCTATTTTTGAACAACGATTTGAAATTCTTGTGTAGTCTGACCGGGGCAAGGATAAATGAGTGATTTGAGCACCTAAAATGTTTTTTTTTACCTGGGTAATTAGCTGGACTAACTCGTAGGGTTGGCATGTAGACAAAAAAAGTTGACTTCCATATTCTGCGTGTAGTATTTCCTGAATACCCACAGGTGTTCATAAACAGATCTGTACATGTAACTAGATTATTATTACAGGTGTCTGTAGGCCCACATGTTCCAAGTTTCAGAGATTGTTCAGCATACTGAAGATGATTATTGGGTACTGTCGTGAGAGTCATATTTACAAGAATGGACAAGGTCCTTGTAATTATGGTTATTTCCTGCACAATTTGCTCTGAGAGTTTAACGGCTTGTGGTTGATGGTAAATGTCTGAGCATTGTGAGGTTGATGCCGATTGTTTTATCTCTGGGTAGCCCCTGGACAGAGATTTCACATTTAACCACTATATCCCTTAGTGTCTTGTGGCTAGTTGCACCAATGTGGCAGCATTGTTGGGGTCATGTTGACAAGGACCCTGTAATCTTTCAGTGGCATTGCAGACGGGACAAATTAGTCTTTCACAAACCTACCTCCCCTTTTTTTTTTTTTTTTTTGTACAATTTGACATTTCTCAATTTTATTTTTAGTTCTTTTCCTTTTGTTGATAAAAGCAAATTCCAAAATAACGCAAATGAAAGAAACTGTTGTCAACTTGCCCACAAACACAATTGTAGGCGTTGCCCATACAAACATCCGTTTATCCCCACAAGGATCGGAGTGGACCTGTTTTGCAAAGGCGTCCAAAGCAGAAGAATGAGGAGCCTGGCGGGTATGCTGGGAATAGTGGAGCCTGGGAATTGGCTCATGCTCAAAGCTTTCTGGGTACGTCACTGGCCTGACATAGCGGTGAGGTGACAAATCGGCTTAATCTGCACGTGGCCACCATTATTTTACCGCTGGTAGATACTCTATTCCATGCTTTAGTAGTAAAAATATCTTGCATTTATAAAAGTCTCCAGAGTTACCAATCTCTTTACAATAACTCTTTGGACATCTTTCTTCTGCCGCCTGAGAGGGAATCCTAGACTTTTTTGGCGCCTTTGTTTCATTACATGTCTTGTTCTGACTCAAGCTCCCTGTGGAAAGTGAGTAGAGGCAGGCAGTTTAACTCCAACCCATATACCAGGGGTCGGCAACCTCTGAAGGAAGAGACATTTTATTAAAAAAATAATTTTTCCCAAAATATTCAGAGAGCCGCAACACATGCTTGAATATTACACCCATACAAACATGTACTGTACACACAAAGAGGTGTGTATATATACACTATAAGCATTAACATGACAAAATATGTGGGGAATAAAATGCATCTCACAATAAGTAGTCCCTTTATTTCGTTTTTCTTATTGTTCTGTGCAAAATAGTGTCATTTACAAATACACGAACCCCCCCCCCCCCAAACACCCATACACGAGTCCTCACAAATTCACACACACTACCCCCCAAATACATATATATACACACTTACATTGGGCCTCTCTCCCACACTGTCCTGCCTGTGGCTGCTGAACAATTCCAACTGTGTCATCCCAGCACACTTGAGTATTGGTAAGGTGACCACCTGTTCTTGTAAGGTTGCCCTTGTTTGTAGGATTCAGCTTCCAGAAGGAACTCCCTTTAGAGAGGTCCCTTTTTCCGCTGACACAGCTATTCTTGTCTGCGTGCGTCTTCTCCTGGACGCCACTGGGGACACTCTTCTTTGCCTCTGTTAGGCCCCGGACATGTTTGGCGCTTGCTTGCGGAAGCGTGCTAACGCGCGCTCCCGCTCAGCACTGAGCCCCTACAGCCGCAATTAGAGCGGCTTTAGTAGGGGCTCACCTGCGCTTCCACGCGCTTGCGGAAGCGCAGGTCTTAGGGGAATTTTAAATTCCCCCGCTTGCCGGCGAGACAGGCCGGTCACGTGAGCGGTTCGCCCAATGAGGGCGAACCAGCTCCGTGACGTCACTGGCCCGCCCGCGGCCAGTGACGCGCACGCCCCCGGCCCACCCCCTGACGGCTGCTGACAGCGCTTGCGGTAAGCAACCGCAAGGCCAGGGAAAGCACCCGCTTTCCCTGCGCCTCAGCGCGCCAGCAGGGACCATGGACTCGGTCTTAGTGTTGACGGTGCTTAATCTCTTGCAGAAGAGCCAACCTTGACGGCTATCTACTTTACCACCAGGTGTGTGGCTGAAAGCAGTAGCATGCTTGAAACGTGCAAATTCTCACTGGAGCATTGTACATTTAGAGGAACAGTGGGATACTTGCCTACCTCCGGTTGTCACGTTTGTGACCACAGCACAGACTTGAGGGTGGATCTCTGTGGCTACTTCCGGTATGATTGATTCAAATGTGTTTGCTGGAAATGATGGTATCTCATCAGGTTGTGTCAGAGACTCTGTTTCTGTTGGCAATGACGTGCTCTGTGAGTGAGCTGTGGACACTAACCCAGTAGCGTAGGCTGCAGGGTTCCGGTCTGTAGGTACATGGTGCTTTGATGTTTGCTTCCAACTCGGCCTTCTTAAACGCAGAGGCAGCAGCGATGGCGGCATCCCTCTGCTCCTCCTCTTCAATGCGGGCTCTCTCTAACTTCATGGCCACCTCTTTTCGGCGGTATGCGGCCCTTGCACGTGCGGCCTCTGCGGTAGCTCGTGCCCTGGTAGAGCTTGCGCTAGATACGTTAGATCGCACTGAGCTTGTTGACCTTGTTGAATGCCTGGATGCGCTGGAACGATGTGATGCTGTGTCCCCTTTCTCTCTGGCCTTCAGCTGCCGTGATAGCGGTCTGCACGACGTCGTCACGTTCCAGATCTGCTGCTTTTTGTCAGTCCTGCTCTCCCAGGCTTTCTTAAGTATTTGTCCTTGCTAGGTAGTTGAGATATGCCCGCGACAGCATTTGGTAACGTCTGTGGCATGACCACAGTTGCGCTATACCCTGCTTAATCTGTTTTTTCTTGATCGCTAGTATTTGTAGCATTACACATTTCAAGTTCAGGTTTTTTTCCCCAGGCCTTCTCTAATTGCTTGCGGTGCGCGTCAAATACTGTTTCATATTTTTCGTGGGCCTTCTGTGTAAGTGTGACTGTCCGCTTAGGCCTCACACAATCTGTTGCAGTTGTGTAGCCATCTCAGTCTGAGTTGTCACTCTCATGCGTGGTGTCTGGTGAGGGTCTGAGTTCTGCCATGCTGCAGGTGTATGCAGGCTTTTGCCAATGTGAGTGGCGTGCGGTCCGTTACCTGCGTCAGCGATGGACGACTGCCTTAAATAGACAGTGCCGGTAAGTGTCCTGCAGCGGTCAGCATAGCGATAGCTGTACTTGCAGGTTTCCGTGGCGTGGCCATTCGTAGCACTAGCTGTGGGGACGTAGCGCAGGTGTAGGTCTGATGACTATACCTCACTGTGTATCTGGATAGCGCTGCAGGCTCTGTGAAGCTGTATCTCAGCCTGTCTCTTTGTAGCGCTGTAATTTACTGTTCTGACTCAAGCTCACTGTGGCAAGTGAATAGAGGCAGGCAGCATAACTCCATCCCATATACCAAGCAAGGGAATCTTCTTATTTGCGGAAGTGTTTATCGGGTCAACAAGACAAATAAAAAGGGGAAAACACTGGGGCAATGGAGGGGAAAAGGCGCTAGGATGGCAGTGGGATAATGCAAGGTAAATAGGGTGGTATAGTATCGGGGATAGCTATGGTTTCAGGGATAGGTAAATTACAATAGCTTTTACAAGAGGAGTAGGTGAGGTGACAGCTCCAAAATGGCTGTTGAATCTAAAAGAAAGCATGCTGGCCTGGACGAGCAGGAAAGATGTCTAGGACTATGCCAACTAGCAGGGGGAGGAAGGGACAGCTCATCTTACTGGGAAAGAAGGGGGCGTTGCCAAGGCAACTGGCTGAGAAGCCAACAAGGGAGGAACAATTTTGCAATCTTGGGCTGCGCTTAGAGTGCCGGCTACAGCTATGGATGATGTCACCCGTCTCCGTAGCCCTTGCGAAAGTTGTAATTTGTGTTTGGGAGACAGTCTCTTGCTACAAGAGGAGTGACGTCAGGCAAGGGGGAAGGCAGAGGGGCGGAGACAAAAGCAAGGGGGAAGGCTGAAACGGAGAGGAGTTGTAATTTCTGTTTGTATGCTGAATTTACTTTAAATTATGGGATAATTTACTATTTTAAAATTGTTCATATAGTGTATCAGGGCCGCCAACAGAAATAATAGCGCACCTACCACGTGCATTTTTTTTAATTTATTTTTTATTTTTAGCACGCAGCTTTTACTTAACCCCCAATACATATAAAAATACACCCCCAACCCCCAATACATATAAAAATACACCCCCAACCCCCAATACATATAAAAATACACCCCCAACCCCCAATACATATAAAAATACGCCCCCAACCCCCAATACATATAAAAATACGCCCCCAACCCCCAATACATATAAAAATACACCCCCAACCCCCAATACATATAAAAATACACCCCAACCCCCAATACATATAAAAATACACCCCCAACCCCCAATACATATAAAAATACACCCCCAACCCCCAATACATATAAAAATACACCCCCCAACCCCCAATACATATAAAAATACACCCCCAACCCCCAATACATATAAAAATACACCCCAACCCCCGATACATATAAAAATACACCCCTAACCCCCAATACATATAAAAATACACCCCCAATCCCCAATACATATAAAAATACACCCCCAATCCCCCAATACATATAAAAATACACCCCAACCCCCGATACATATAAAAATACATCCCCAATACATATAAAAATACACCCCAATCCCCCAATACATATAAAAATACACCCCAACCCCCGATACATATAAAAATACATCCCCAATACATATAAAAATACACCCCCAATCCCCAATACATATAAAAATACACCCCCAATCCCCCAATACATATAAAAATTCACCCCTAACCCCCAATACATATAAAAATACACCCCCAATCCCCAATACATATAAAAATACACCCCCAATCCCCCAATACATATAAAAATACACCCCAACCCCCGATACATATAAAAATACATCCCCAATACATATAAAAATACACCCCCAATCCCCAATACATATAAAAATACACCCCCAATCCTCCAATACATATAAAAATACACCCTAACCCCCAATACATATAAAAATACACCCCCAATCCCCAATACATATAAAAATACACCCCCAATCCCCCAATACATATAAAAATACACCCCAACCCCCGATACATATAAAAATACATCCCCAATACATATAAAAATACACCCCCAATCCCCCAATACATATAAAAATACACCCCCAACCCCCCAATACATATAAAAATACATCCCCAATACATAAAAAAATACACCCGCAACCCCCCAATACCACCCCAACCCCCCAATACATATAAAAAATATACCCCCAATACATATAAAAATACACCCCCAATACAGATGTAGCCGTGACCCCTGATTCACCCCAAGGAATGGGAGGTCTTACCCCCGCACTGTTAGTTTTGCCCGGGTCTATTCTGTCGAGGAGTCCGAGAGGGAGCGCCCCGGACACAAGCGAGGGAAAGAGCGTTGTCAACACAGAGACCCTTTTCGAAGATCGTGGCAGTTCCGAGCCCCGGAGTGCTCGGCAGGTATTTCATCAAGTGCACCAACTGTAACTTTCATTCACCCGAGACATAGTGGCTGCGCAGTCACCCCATACACATAAGGCCTGTTGTGAGCGGGAGAACTGAGTAGCATATTTGGACACGAGTGGGCTCACCCGGTGGCGGGATTGGGGGATTGTTGTTGGCGTCCGCCGAGGCGCAAGTTATTGTTGGCGTCCGCCGAGGCGCAAGTGATGGTGACGTCTGCCGTGGCGTGTTATATAATGTGTACCTGCATACCGGAATGTCTCGGCATGTAATGTATCGTGAGTTTGACCTATCAGTAAAAGAGATTGGTTTTAGAACTTGGCTGTGTAAGAGTAATTCTTGTATATCCGTCCTGCGAAGACTAACTCCCCCTTTGGCAGGATCTGTTGCAGGTGGAGGCGCTGCACCTGATATATATATTTCACGCACCCCAGGCTCTCCGTGGCAGAGACTTAGGCCCTGTGAGCCAGCAGGTAACACAGCACATAGTAACAGCTTGCTAGTGATAGGAAGCAGGGTTACACATATAAAAATACACCCCAAGCCCCCCAATACATCTAAAAAATAAATACTCCAACCCTCCCAATACATATATAAAATACATCCCCTATACATATAAAAATCGGGCTTACCTTGAGGATGATCTCGGGTCAGGCCTGTGGCTGCATTGGGGGGGGGGGGTCTGTGACTGCGGGGACTGGCGGTGCTGCGGGTGGCGGTGGCTGTGGGGCCTGGCGGTGCTGCGAGTGGGGGGTGTTTCTGGTGGTTGGGGGGCGGTGGGTGGGTGGGCTGGCGGGACTGCGAGGGAGCCCGGCGGCAGGTCACAGCAGTTGCTGCCGGCCCTGCCCCGCTGCAGGCACCCGTCTGTCCCACGCTGGCTGCTCACGTGCACACCGGGCCTCCCTCTCACGCGGAGGCTTAGCCCAGCTGACTTCCGGCGCTGCCGTCGGAGAGACCCGGCACCGGGTGCAGCGTGTTTTTTTTTATTTTATTTTTTATATATATTATTTTATTATTATTTTTTTTTTTTTAATAAACTGGCCCAGGACACCAACACCGGCAGTCCCCCCCTGTTGGTCCTACACATCACACAGTCACAATCGCACTCTCACACAATCGCGCTCTCACACGCTCGCACAATAACTCACACGCTCGCACAATAACTCACACGCTCGCACAATAACTCACACGCTCGCACAATAACTCACACGCTCGCACAATATCTCACACTCTCGCACAATAACTCACACTCTCGCACAATAACTCACACTCTTGCACAATAACTCACACTCTCGCACAATAACTCACACTCTCACACAATAACTCACACTCTCGCACAATAACTCACACTCGCTCGCACAATAACTCACTCTCACTCGCACAATAACTCACTCTCACTCGCACAATAACACACTCTCACTCGCACAATAGCACACTCTCACTCGCACAATAGCATACTCTCACTCGCACAATAGCACACTCTCACTCGCACACAATCGCACACTCTCACTCGCACACAATCGCACACTCTCACCCGCACACAATCGCACACTCTCACCCGCACACAATCGCGCACTCTCACCCGCACACAATCGCGCACTCTCACCCGCACACAATCGCGCACTCTCACCCGCACACAATCGCGCACTCTCACCCGCACACAATCGCGCACTCTCACCCGCACACAATCGCGCACTCTCGCCCGCACACGCTCTCGCCCGCACACGCTCTCGCCCGCACACGCTCTCGCCCGCACACGCTCTCGCCCGCACACGCTCTCGCCCGCACACGCTCTCGCCCGCACACGCTCTCGCCCGCACACGCTCTCGCCCGCACACGCTCTCGCGCGCACACGCTCTCGCGCGCACACGCTCTCGCGCGCACACGCTCTCACGCTCACACGCTCTCACGCTCACACGCACACACGCTCACACGCACACACGCTCACACACACATCACCCTCTTCCTGCATCAGTAGCTATCTGATTGGTTTCTAGCCTGTCACATGGTGAGACCGTCGCTGTAAAAATCAAATTCTGACTACAGAGATTCAGGTCGCGCCTACTATATGCGCATGCTGCAGATTCAATGCATTTGTTGTGACGTTGCGTCGGCGGCACTGTAAGCGCAGCCTTACACTGAGTGATGACTGCCTCAGAACTGGGAGAATATACAGAGGTTCCAGGACATGACCCCTTTCCAAAGTGATAGAAATATTTGTACAAAATGGTTATAAGCCCTGGAAAGCATTTTTTGTTGGGCTTATAAGTCCATCGGAAATCTGTGACCTAAAGTTCAACGTACAAGTTCCCTGATATATAATAGAACCCTAATCATCTTGCAGCTCTCTTACCTGTTCTGCTTAAAGATCTCAACATATTGCAGCCCTTTGCGGGCCACTCATGGATGTCAACCAATGAATTGGCCTAATAATGAGCTATGTATTTTAGAATGTTCCACTTTCAGTGGGCAGAGTACTACTCTATAGGTGTGTGGATGTACACATGCATTAAAATGTACTTACACGTGGAAAAAGAAGAGTTCTTCATATAATGCACCGTGGTTTTGGGGATGATGTGATCATCTTAAATGTATATTATTAGTGAATGCACAGCTCTATGGAGATGATACAGGTACAGTACTATACATCTGTGCTTTCTAGGCCTCTATCTTCTCAATCCAAATGTTTCTGCTGTGATGTTGCTGACCGATTGCCCTTGCTGCATAGAGAAGTGTACTTGCTCTGTGTAAGTAATGGTTACATTGCAGAGCTGTTAGAATGGTTGTCGGCTTAGGCAGAAGTGCCATTAGGATACGAGGAAGACGTTTCTTATGATCCCAATCATTTGATGCCTGGCCTGTTCATTTCTTGAAGTCCTTCCTCTTCTTTATCACTCTGTCATGCTTTCTAGGTCACGTTTGCTAGATTTCCACCAATTTCTGAATAGCAGTGCTTAACTGTGTGCAGTGACGGAAAATGCATTATTGGCAAAATAAACAGGGTCCTACAATTATAATGCCTACATTCCTGTTGGGGTTCAACAAAGGTGACATCACCATTGATTGAGGATCCTACAGATTGCATTTTCCATCACTGCAACTGGCAGCTTCCCTTCTGCTTCCTGCTTTTGTTCAGGCTTACTCTATTGTTTTCTGTAAGTGGCATCCTGTATGCACCAGCTAAAGACATGCTCTTTACACCGTACACATCCTTGTGGGAGCTCTGCTTACAGTGCTAATGCAGGTCCTCTGTTTATGCACAGAGCAAAATCTCTTTCAATTGCAAGCTCATCGGAGCTACTCGTCCTAGTGTATCAGTACTGTGTCTATGACGGCTTGTTATTGGCTTTATTGCAGTGTTAGGTCCACGCTCTCATATGACATGCTGAACCATATAAAGAGACACTTGTATACCTTCAGGGCAGCCTGTTGTTTAATTTTCATTTTTTCTTTCTTTGGACAAAACTGCATTCCTTTCCAAACTGCATTCATATTTCATTTTATGGTGCAGCCTTGACACAGAACATAACACATTTTTGTTTTTCTTTTGAGAGAGAAAAATGAAAGTATTGATCTATATATTTTTTTTAGTGGGTTCCATGGCAACCCCTTTGCCTGTCTTTCTAATCTGACAGTGGGGGCCGGGATTTGCAAGGCTCAATTTCTCGAATGTGCAATCTCATAAAGATACCTAAACCATTGGTACCAGCCTTTTCACATACGGAGCAAAGCAGATTATTACCTTCAAGTATTAGAAATAGATGAGCACCGTTTGGCTCACCTGGTCTGCCCTTTCATCAGACTTTACCAAATCTATGTTTTAGTTCTTCCCACCAACAATAGTTTCCCCTTTGTGTTTAAAAAAAGCCATCTTAAATTCTTTGACTATTTCCCCCCCCCCATAACGGGAGCTGGAAGGTGGGTCCATGCCTCTACTACTCTTGCACTAGAAAGCACTTGCTCATTTCTTTTGAACACCAGCTTGAAAGTGTGACTTTTTTTTAATCTTTATTTCTTCTTCTCCAAGAGATACTTCCTTTTTATATGATGATATTTTACATGGGAACGTACACTGAGATCTTATTTGACAGGAGTGGACAAAAACATGAATTACTTAGGAGCCAGACAGAATTATTAGGAGCCAGCGGTGGATTAGGAGCCAGGGCCCCAAGGCACTTGGCTGTTGCGGACGCCTCCTTGATGCTGCCCCCCCCCCCTCCTTTTGAACTGTTGTGTCAAATGCCGCCGCGGACGTCACCAATGTGACATTGCACGGTATCGCGTTCCCATGGTAATGTTATGTCATTGCATCATTTGACGCTGCGACATCGCATTGCCATGGCAACGAGACACCTTGTGATATGAGAGCAGAGGTGGGCAGAGTCCTGGATAGCTCCACCTCGCTTCTGCCCTTCTGCCCCCTGCTTTCCCACCCTCTAACCTGAACCACACTAATCAGCGCGGCGGTGACTGGGTTGTCAGTCACTGCCGCGGCTGGTCAGTGCGGCCGCAAAGCAGCATTGGGCATGGAAGGATACTACACAATGAATGCAGACCGTTTCATCAAATAAAAGGATAGCATAAAAAGACCCTAACATACGTCATCATCATGAAAAAAGCGCAAAGCCCATAGAGTAGTAAAGTCTGTTTATGGAATAGTAAAAAAACGGTTATAAACACTCACTGAAGAGTAGGTAAATACAGGCACTTCGGTACTTAGAATGACCGCGGGAACAGGAGTACTTCACTCGTCTGCTGGTTGGGGTGTTAAATGTCTCGTCCCTTCTCCTCTCGATCGGCAGCGTGTTTCCACTTCCGCGTCAGATGACTCGTGACGTCAGCGCGTGTCGTCGATCGGGGGTTGGACTACGGGTAGCCACTAGCTCCCCCTCACCCATATGAGGTTTCACGTTTCTGATTTGGCATAAAACACTTTTGGCTAATATCTAAATCAATCTTCTAAATACATTCCTTTTTATCCTAAAACTTCTTTAATTGAAAACATAAGCCCACCTTTCTGGGCATATCCTTAACCACCTCTCCTCAGTCTGTTTGATGTCTTCACTGTTTCTACCTTATCTTATTTCCCACTTCCTCTCAACATCCATTGTAACCAGATATCCCTCTTGCAAACATTGTATGTAATATTTTTGTTTCTGTACTTCTGCCATACCGGATGAAGGACCCTGAGAGGTTGAAAAGTAGTGTTGGACCGGGTCCTACTTTAAAAAAAAAAAAAAAGGGTACCTGGCCGGGTACCCAGTTGGCACTTACCTGGGGGTGAAGGAAGACGGCGGCGACATCTAGGCAGGTCAGCAGAGGTCCTGTGGCGGTGGCAGCATCAGCAGTGTGTGTTCAGCCCGCGCGGGAGCTGCAGGACTCCATAGCAGTGTGAGCTGGGGAACCATGTGACCGGAGCAGGAGCAGAAGCGTTCCTACTGGACAGCCGGCTGAACACACACTGCTGATGCTGCCACTGCCACAGAACCTCTGCTGACCTGCCTAGATGTCGCCGCCTTCCGTCGCTGACAGCAGGTAAGTGATGTATTTTTCAACTACCCTGACATTACGCGACGCCAGGTATTACCCGGCGCCGGGCCCACTTCTCAGTTGCCGGGTCCGGGTAATGTCCGGGTAGCTGAGAACCTGCTGGGTACCGGGTAATTCCGGGTACCCGGTACATCACTATTGAAAAGCTTGTAATATTTCAACTACTTGCTGGTCCAATAAAAGATATCATACCACCTACTCCCTCTCCCTCCTTTGTTGCTACAATCTCCGTGGTGGCATTTTTATAGCTAAAGGAAAATTTAACTTTTAAAAAGCTGCTGAATGTAGAAAATCCAATATCTTTATTCCCGTAATACGTAGAAGAACATAATTCATATCCATATGTTTGAGCGAATTGGCCGAATATAACAAGATTGTTTGACCGCCTTATGCCCGAGATAGAGCGAGACATGGGTATCTATCCTTTGCAACCTCATAAACATGAAGAGATTTGTATAATCGTAAAGGTTGCAAAGATCTATTTGTTGTTCTTGAGAATCGCTGTTAGATCCCTGATAGTCTTATATTGAGTAAATCTACACAATTCTGGAATGGCTTGGCCACACCCCCTGGTATGTCCAGAGCACAAAGGCATCCCTTTCAAGTAATACTAAAAGGGTTATTCTTATTTCTACTATCAGAGAAGAATTGCGACACCATATTTCTTTCCCCCCTCTTGCAAAACCTGACGTTGACCCCAAGTAACCTAATTTTCTGGACAACCACATAAAACTAGGCATGGTTTGACCTGCCATAAAAATAAATCAAATGCTTGCTACTTTCTGGCCTTTTCATTACAGGGGGCAAATTCACTGCTGTGGTTTCCCTAGAAAAGACACTGGTTTCATCGGAGTCTGTGTTTTGCTGAAAGGGTTTGCGCACCTCTGGCAAAGCAAAGACCGGATTCATATTTGCTTCAGTTTCTCAAATCACTGGGGGCAGGATGCAGGTTTTTGTGTTAACCGGAGATTTCTTAATATTACCTTTTCAACCTGAGCACAGTCAGCACATTCCTGGTACAGTGTTGAGTAAACGGCATAGAACTCGGTAGCTTTAACCCCTTGCTTGCCGCCTGTTCCTCACTGTAGTGAGGTTAAAGGTACAATTCCTCTTTTGTACAGTACATACGTTGACATTGTAACAAAGTGGATACACCTGAGCCATATAACAGATATTTTTACTTTAAGGGACTGATTCTTGGCTTAACAAATGTAGTCCCAGGAGACCAACAATACTACTGTATGTTTGAGGTTCGAAAACGCAGAGCCTTAAGAAAATCACAATATTTACAGTTTTCAAGCAATATTTCTGGAGAGCAGAAAACAACCGTTTAGGCCTCGGGCATGGTGCCTTGGGCCGCGCTGATCCGCGCTCCTGCTCTGCATTGCCTGCTCAAACTGGAGCTTTTTTGTGTCCTGAGAGGCGAGGCAGTGAGCGCGCTTTGGAGGCGGAACGGAGGCGTGGCAGGGGACGGGGCTTGTCCCTCGCTCCCATTGGATGTGAGCGGTCACATGACCGCTCCTCCGCTCCCCTGAGCGGCAAATTAAAAATTTGTTTGTCTCCTCAAAATATCTGAGCCTCCGCATGCGTGCGGAAGCGGCTGCTAAAGCCGCGCTGATGACAGATGCAGGGGGTAAGTGCATCTGCTCAGCACGGCTCAGCAAGGCTCACCCTACTATGTCCCAGGCCTTAGCTGCCTAGCCCAAATGTGAGATTTACAATGGAACAGGCTGGCATAATGTCCACAATAAGGACTGTTCTATGCACATAGCACCTAGATAGGCTGCTGCACACTTAACCAGTTGTATACAACAACCTGATGGGAGTCTAGTGCATCTTACTGGACATGTCACTACTTGAAACAGCAGCCATGTATTTCATTATGCTGTACATGGCTAATTACTTTGTTTGCCATCGTGACCAATGGTCTTGTTTTTTTTTTTTTTTTTAAATAGCCATCAGATACCTTCCATTTTTAAAGCAGTGATGTACAGTATAGTACAGTACAGCGAAATATTACTGTACTAAACTTTTTTACATACCTGAATGTAAACTCTCAAAGCACCCACTCCTTTCCTGACAGTCTCTTTCCCTAATAACCGACTTCCCCATAGGGGCACCCTCACTTGTTGGACACTAGTAGTGTATGTCTGGCCTCTTCAGCTAGTTTTACAAAGGGGCTGAATGAGAGAACATTTAGGAAGGCCAGAAGAGCATTGCAATGTACACTTTATATATACGGACTACAAAAAAATATACAGTAATAAAATAATCAGTGTGAACATTTTGCACAAATTAACAATCACATCATAGAGGTCAGCGGGCAACTTACAAACCTTTTGGAGGCTTAGTTTGGCCCATGGGCTGCAAGTTGAAGAGTCCTGGTGTAGGCTAAAGGACACAATATAAACTCATGATAGTCTTGGCAAGCTGTGTCACTGGGGCTAATAAACGGTGCACAGTCCTCTCATGAACATGACACATGGATGGCTTTATAGCAGATCTTAATTGTCTCACACTTTAGATCTGTTTATAAGGGGTGTTTGAGTGCATTGTGGGCATCAGCCGATAAAGATTACAGCCCAGGCTGTGTATATCAGGGCATGTCTGTACAATGCAGTGTATTTATTTGATATTTTTTATAGTATGCCCATTGTTTTTGGAATGTGGTTAAAAACGGAAAGGTGTGGAGGTGTTTGGCAGAGCTGTGATATACACATGGCCTTTTGATGTGCTCTGTACAAACAAAACTGATTATTTTCTTATTTTTCCTTGATAACAAATCACTAGCTGTGCTGCCAGTGAGAACAGAGCAGTGTTAGGATGTCACAGCTAGGGATCCACATTCATAAAGCGCAGCTTGGGCTTTTTCTAAATATCGGTTAATACCAATACTGCAGGTGTAACACATATATCCCCACCCTCTGTGAGATATGTGACTACGGTGTGTGTGTGGTGCAATACCTGTGGCTCACAGGAGGTCTGAGCCTCCTCTGCAGGGAGCCTGGGGTGTATTCTGGAACGATGTTCATCAGCGCATCCACCTGTAACGGATCCTACGATGTGGATTTGCCCGTTGCAGGACCCATATGTATGTACACATATATATTCACACAATAACCACACTGGGTAACATAAAATAACAGTTTACTATGGCGATATATATTGGCTACTGGTTACAGCTACCCGCCAGCCTCACACGCTCTCCAGTGCTGTGCAACGTTGCAGCTGAGTCCCTGGCATAAACGGCTAATGGGACACTGTCCCTACCTAAGGGCCTGTCCCTATAGCAGCCACAATCTTCCCTACATACAACTTCTCCTTAACCTGCCCCAGCACCAACTGACTAGCGTTGGGTTAGCGCGCAAAATGTATCCAAGGGTGAGCAGGGGTATCCAAGAGCCCTATTGGCTGCCGTGGGTCAGGTGATGCCTTGCCCCTATGCATCCTGGGGGCTGTAGTCCCTCGCAAGCTTCTCTGCCTAAAGGCTGCGCTATCTCCTGCGCATGCGCGATTTGGCAATGACCGCTGAACTCCTTTTGCACATGCGCGATGGCCCACAAGATGACGACGCCTTGCAAAGGAAGCTGCCAGGAGCCTCCGGCGATGCGCTCGCCTGCGCAACCACCGCACACCTCTTGCCACACTCCCCGCGGAGGTAAGGGGACACTCACTGGGAGCCCAGGGGGACCGGGGCTACACAGGTATTAAGGGAAAGGGAGCAGTCCTTCCTGGGGGGGGGGGGGGTTAACACTACCATCACTCATCATGCAGCTGGATTCTTGTACAATGTACATAATGCAATGTGTATTGTGAGCTGTGGTTTGAACCAAGATGCTCACCAACTTCTCATATGTTTTAATCAGACATTAGCCGGCGTCAGAGGCTGTGGTCATGAATGCACCTGTACAGATGTATTGACTTTGTCAAGGATATTGTAGATACAAGGCATATAATACATGGACATGCACAGCAGTCCGTGTCAGTGGTGTGGAGGTCCAAGTGCAATGACCTCAGGACTGCAGAACACGAGGTCTGTGCCAATATTTGAATTTCAGATTGCAGAAACAAGATAGCTGGTATATGGTGGTTCATTAGTTATCATTTATTTTTATACATTGTTCATGGAGAAACATTTTTGTCCAGAGAATAATTAAGATGGGGGGAGTACATTTCTCAGAAGCCTGCATCTGCTTGAGGTGTTTGGATGTTGGAATATGCTGTGTGTGTATAGATTCTACGTAAATATCCCCAGTTAAGATTGTTTTTAATCTTCCCTCTAAAGCTTCTCACACTACCAATATTCTATTTACGTGTAGGTATAATAATGTACATGCACAGCAGATTGCAGTGATTTACATGTGTAATACAGAGATCTAAGGGTTAAGCATAGAGAAAAGGGATTGTTGGTCAGTGTTTCTGGGGCGACGCTGGTCTCCGTGTCAGGGCAGAGCACTATGATCCTGTGGTAGCAGTCATCTGAAGCTGAGCTTGTCCTATGCCCCCAGAAGTGGCTGTTACGTGAAGGCTCCAGCCTCCCTCAGGCTACACCCACCTCCTGCAGGAGATCTGAGGGGTCTCCGTGGTTACAGACGGGAGGGCCATGGTTTCCATGGCAACTGGCTGGATCACCGTGGGAATGTCCCCCCTCCCAGCTTCTGGCTGTCCCTGGTGTGAAACAGCCTTTATGGGCTTAACAGCTCTTCCAACCTCTCTAACTCTTTTCACTCCTGCTGGAGGGGGGCGGGAGCCTTTACTGCACTGCAGCTCCCTTCATGCCCATCCTCATGCCTTACACCCTCCAACTGTACCTACTTAGCAGGTACACGATGCTGTTTTTGGTAAAGCCAGTTGTACTGTTTGTATAAGTGTGGGGTAAGCTACATATAGGGTTGCCAGGTGTTCAGTATTGAACTGGACTGTCCTGTATTTGGATACTCTGTCCAGTAAAAAATGAGGTACTGTAATACTGGACATGTATGTGTCCGGTATTTTCCTCCCTGGACAAAGTGACCTGATGCACCTTTCACCATCGAGTCCAGTATTTTTGGAGAAGCCACTTGGCAACCCTAGTTACATAGATAAGGGGAATTCCCTAGGAATAGCTTGGAATCGCCTCCATCCAGCACGAGTAGAGGAACTACAGTCGTACCTATTTGCTTGGGAAAAATGAGTCCTTCCCACACAATCCCTATAACGGCTACATGTTCGATAACTTGCAAGGTCATACATAGAGTGTAATGTTTTAAATGCAGGGGTGAGGTGGGTGTACCCCTTTGTCCACCAGACCATCTGGTGCTCAACTGGTTGAAGGCACAGCATTTGGAAACTCCACTGAAAAATGGGCCCTCGATTTTAAATATACTGCTTATTTTTGTCTCCATTTTGCATGTGCTCACGTCCGACATCTTGCAGCTGCACCTTGCAACAAATGCAGGAAATACAATAATACGAATGCTTTCACTGCTGTTTGTAATGTTTTTTTAATGTACATAATAAATGAAGATATGTGCTTTTGCAGTTAGGCTTTCTTTCGACTTTGGTCTAAAGTAGACACGAGCAGTAAACCTGTGACAGATTGTACAATGCAGACTGTTTTTGTTCTATATCTAGTCCTACAGATGAGTAAACCGCACACTAATGATTATACATGTGATCGGCGTTGATTTACAAAGCCGTTAGAAAATAACCTGGGCTGTTATTTCACAATAAAAATAAAAAATAAAAAATACAACATGAACTAATTCAGTATTTCTTTAAAACAGGAAAAACTATAGGAGAATGTCACTATAAAATGGAGGGGGGGGGGGAGCACATACAATACACTCCCCATTACAAGATAAGGGATCAATGTGTGATTCACACTTTCCATGCCAGAAACCAGGATTTAAATAGAGACTTTAACCCTTTCACTACCACAGTACCAGCTTCTTGTGGTCCAGTACAATTTGTCTCGTGGTAGCTTTTTTATTTTATTTTTTAAGATCTGGTGTACGTATGATTTTTGTTGTGACTGTAAATGGTATGATGTGAAATGCCGCTCCGTACTGCGAGTGCTGGGTGCATGGGGTGTTGTTATTATGTCTCTGTAAGATGTCCTTTGTTGTTTCCCCACAGTTGCTGGGAGCTTCTTTCCTGGCTATTGGTTTGTGGGCATGGGCAGAGAAGGTAAGTAGTGGTACCGTTTCGAAGGATAAAGGGACAGCTTCTTGGGTCTTAGAAATGTTACCCCATCCTATAAACATGCACAAGTGCAATAATAAGACACTAATCGGGCTGCAAGCCCACTGTATAATCGCTATTAATTTGTAGCTTCTCTGATAGTTCCAATGTTTAGAAATTGATTTCAGTTGCCCTGTGCTAACGGCAGACTTTGTCATACTGTATTTCCAAGCAGATTTCAGTATAGGCTGATGCTGATTCTGTGTCATTGCCTTGATACACAAGGAATCATGTTGAACGTGTCCCCATCATGTTCTTCTGACAGAGGGCCTCAAAGTTTACTTCCTAAAGTAATTCATAATTATCGTGTATTAGTCTGTCAATGTAAAAAGGGTAATATGTCCTTATCCATAAACTAAAGTTTTGCACGAATTTGTACAGTAAATAAAAATACCATGTGTGGGTGCGTTTGCATGTCCCAGACAGGTTAGCAACCCTGCCTTTTCCGATTTTATCTCTTCGCAAACAGTGCTTCCACTGCAGCCAGGGATTGTGTGTAATGACATGCAAATTAGCACAGTGAGTCACTCCTTTACTTCTTAATCCATTTTAACATGGACCCCTATAAGATTATGCCTGCCGTATTACACAGCTTTCCAGCACAGCGTGGGTTAAGAAGTGCATAGCCAGCAACCCTACTCAGTTAAGCTGTTTCCACCTTTTGGGTCTCATCAGTGCGAGGTTGGTTGCACTCATTTGTATAATATCTGCAACTTACACTCCGGTTTTAAATAAGCGGAACCTCGCCCAATTCACTGCAACTCCATTGAGTATCACTGCAGTGTCCGTGTGTCGTTAAAAGAATGAAGCCACAAGTGAGCTAATGGCAGTGAACATATTTAAGCATTTTTGTATTTTGACATTTTGCTATTTTTATTTTCAATGTCCCTTTTATACGTGGGATTAGCTCAAGATATGAGAATAGTGGGTGCTCCAATTGCTCCGGATTATGATGTCAATCCTTTTCAATGAATGAATCATAAAGGTACGCGCTGACACGGGCGTGCCCGCGATGACATCACGCACCCGGTTTTGACGCAAAAATTGGTTTGAATTAATTTTTCCCGTCAGCTATTTAAGGAGGGCCCCTGATACACACACCATACCCCTTGATAAAGCAGTGTGACGTGCGAAACGCTTTTCACCTCCGTGTGATGTTTTTAGACGATACATTTTCATATTTGTCTACCCCCTGGCTCCCTGCGCAGTGCGCTGCTTGTGCATTTTTTGTTGCTATACGTGTGATTTAACCTGAGAGACGGGAGAGGTTTGATTTCCTCCAGCTACTTCCTTTTGTCTGTCGCTGTGTGTAGAACAAGAGCTTGAACAGGCAAAGCCGCCTGCTCGCTTCCCCTCTGATCTTCATATCCTTGAACTTGGTCCTCTACAGCAGGGGCGCTAAACTCCAGGCCTCAAGACCCCTCCCAACAGGTCAGGTTTTAAGGCTTCAGCACACGTGGCTCAGTCTTAAGGATCGGAGTTGAGCACCACTGCTCTACAGGTAGAAGAAACTCCCAATTCAGTGTCTCCCTCCGAAGTTTCAAAAGAAGCACGAACGGATAAATACTGCGTTTGCTTTGGGCATGATTTACATTTATTTGAGATTAAAAAAAATTACAATCGTGATGTTTTACATTTAAAAATGTTTTTTTTTGTGAGCTGTGTATGTCATAAGATAATTGATCTTTCATGTAGCTGCTCAAATTAGCCACGTGCTGTGTATATTGTGTGTTCCATGGGATTTAGTGCTGCGCTTTCTGACAGTATGAAACTTAAACTGTGAAAGATGCATTAAAGATGTAAGACAAGCCTGAGTGATTTCACTTTATTGCAGACCCATTATGTGTTGGTTATAGGGATGGAGGATTTAAAGACTCTGTGTGCAGTGAAATTAAGTCAGATTACAATGACACTACATTGTTGGAAATTGCGGGGGAGAGATACACATGTGCACACTCTTTACTCGCCAGAATAGGCATCTTTTTATAGCAGCCGAACAGGTGAATTCCTGCACCGTTTAATGCCAGAGCGCCTGCCTGCACCCCTTTCCAACATTTCTATAACACTAGGAAGACTACATGGAAATATCCACTTATGTTTCCTGTCCTCCTCCCGTTTGCTCTGCAGAGCTGGTTCGATAGGGGTGGTCCCCCTGTCAGATGACCAATCGGGAGAAGGAGGAGGACAGGGGCTGGGACCTTGTCTGTGGGAGTTCCTGTTCAACGCACAATGACCTCATACAAAAGGGAGTAGCTGGAGGTAATCCAACCCCTCCCACGTTTGTTTACAACTTTGCAAAACTAACATAGTTGTTTGTTTTGTTTTTTTGTTTGAAGCATTTTCCATACGGAAAACACAATCACCCAGATTTAACAACCTAACCTTGTAACCTCCTATTGGTTCGTTTCAGTTTTTGATTCACATTCTGCCTTGTAGAAGCAGGAGAGATGTTCTCTTGCTCTGGTTCTTTCATGACTTCCGTTTGTTTTCCCCACAGGGTGTCCTCTCCAACCTCTCGTCCATCACAGACCTGGGTGGGTTTGACCCCGTCTGGCTCTTTATCGTCACTGGTATTATCATGTTTGTGCTGGGGTTTGCCGGCTGCATCGGAGCCCTGCGGGAGAACACTACGCTCCTAAAATTCGTACGTACTTATTCATTGAGAAATATTCTGCCCGAAACGGAACATTGTTTTTGAAAATTCTGTTCAGAAACAAACACCGCAACAGGCAAAGTCACTGTGACTTCTAGGCAGGTCAGTGTCATTAAAAAGTAGTGGTCCTGTGCTTGATTTCTGTAGCACAGTCCTATTATGCAAGGGAGCAACGTTGATTTAAAAAGGTATATCTCTGTCTATATCTATATCCACACAAAATAAAAAATTACGGTAAAGGGAGGGTGCATACTGTCCAAAAAGATACAGAAAAAGGAAAAAAGGGACAGGCAATCCTATATGTAAAAAAGTGACATTTATTGTGTGTGTGTGTGTGGTGTGTGGTGTGGTGTGTGTGGTGTGTGTGGTGTGTGTGGTGTGTGTGGTGTGTGTGGTGTGTGTATCCCACTTTGACCACTGGTGCCAGGGTCTTTATGGGACTCGGGTAAAAATATCCAGGCAATTAATGCTGGATGATTGCAGGTGGTAAGTACTGCGTTGCGCTTCAATGCTTAAGAATCTCTGGTAATTGGATAAGTTATTAAGAACGTTTTGGAAGTATCTGGGTGTGTTCTTCTTGCAAAACAGTGCTAAAGTGCATATAGAAAGCTGCATCTGGTATGTCTCCTGGGATCACTCCTATCTTCAGGATATGGGCAAGTTTTACTCAACGGGAAATGGAGACAGCAAAGTGAATATTGGGGCTTGGTATTTTGCTGAAAAAAGATTAAAACGTAAAAAAAAAGCTGTGAATTGTGAGGGAGATAAATCTTCCAAAATATCAGGGATTAAAAATGTTCAGATACGGGAGGGAAAAAAAAGTGTTCGGTTAATGGAGCAGCAGAACTACCTACACCAAGTGGGAAAAGGTTCTGTGTTCAAGATTTGCACCCCTACGTGTGTGCACATTATACTACATTATAATTATACACATTATACTACATGTACAATAAACTCTATACTTGGGTGCAAGTTTAATCAAGGCCAGTAAGCCCAAGTGTCCCCTAAAACGTGGGCAGTTAAAGGGGGCTTGAAGTCCAGCGCTGATTAGTAGATCTAACCCTCAATGGTCGTTCTCATACATTTCATGGAGGTGCCATTGTGGTGTCCTTATTTCTGAAATCTTGGTTAGGCTCGTATAGAAAATAGAAAGAAAGAAGATCCGGCGCCACTGCAAGTGACAAGCATCCAGGCGACTTCCGGGTTGGTTGAAAAAACTTTATTGGAACATCACACACAAGGCTACACCACAATCTCCCCCTCAACGCGTTTCACGCTATGGAACAGCGCTTCGTCTTGGAAGCGCGTTGAGGGGGAGATCGTGGTGTAGTCTTGTGTGTGTGTGTGTGTGTGTGTGTGTGTGTGTGTGTGTGTGTGTGTGTGTGTGTGTGTGTGATGTTCCAATAAAGTTTTTTCAACCAACCCGGAAGTAGCCTGGATGCTTGTCACTCACAGTGGCGCCGGATCTTCTTTCTTTCCATTCAACTTCTCAGAAAGACTGCACGCTGGAAATCGGAGGGCAGAGGAGAGCAGGACCCAGATCGGAGAGCTTCTATAGGTAAGGGATTTCCCTCCCAGCTCTGATTTACCTAGAGGTCCTTTACTGCACCCTCCTTCTCCATTCTTCCCCAGTGACTACACTGACACCTACGGGTGCTGGGACTAAATACCGGAGCGCAGGACAGTTTTCTTCCTTCTCGTATAGAAAAAAGAATGGTCTAAAAGCAGAGGTCACAGCGTGATCGTAATAGTGTGATGCACGACTACTTTATAATTCACAACCCCAGAGTACCACTACTTCATATATTTAGATGCTTAAACTTCCACTTTTTATTTCAGCAAAATTTGCCTTATTTTCTGAAGCATAAATTTTGTGTTTAATCTTTCTAAAATAATGTTCCCTCAATGTTTAATTTGGCACAGTAGCATTAGAGAGAAAGAGGGTTGAAAAGAACATTTGGGCAGGCCTACATTAATTGAAACCACAACAAACCCCAACGCCATTACTTTAGGTTTCCTGTGTATTCTTGGAATAACATCTCCAGTTACTTTGAAGTAGGATGTAGTAGATTCAGCATATTCACATCATGGACGCCACAGACTGTGGAGACAGGTAGGATGCAATGTGGCTACAGACAGTCTGTGGTGTCCATCATGTGAATATGATGAGTCCACTACGTCCTACTTAAAAAGGTAGCTTGAGATGTTTTTCCATTGTCTTGTATGCCAATTGTATCAGGCAGCAAGTTCCAATCATAACTCAATGTTTGGGGGCGAAACAAATATGGTACAACGCAACAGAACCCATAATGTAACCTCTATGCTGGCATTAAGTGCTGCAGGCACAAACATAGAAATAATAACTATAATGCATGGACCCCAACGCCATTAGGAATGATGAGACATCTTGAGGGGGTCAACCATCTTCAAAACCTCCTTATAGGATACTTTTTTTTGAAGGCACTTTCTGAAACACGAAAGCTGCCAAGAAATCTCTGGGTTTCTGACAAAGTAACACTTAGTAACACTTAGATTGTAAGCTCTTTGGGGCAGGGTGTCCTTTTAGCCTTCTGCTGTCATTTACCTGTTGCACTTGTTCCCATTGTTTGTAATGTACATTATTTACCTCCTATTGTAATGTAACATGCTCCGCACATGTTGGCGCTATATAAATACAATTTTATATACAATACATGGAATGTCTCAAAAAATGTAAATGTTTTGTTGTTGCTTCAAACATATGTAGCCGGGTCCCCCTCTTACCTACGGGCTGCGGGAGGGGGGCGGCTACAGAGACGCCTCCGGTGGGAGTGCAGGGAGTTTGCACCGGGGTGCGGGTGCTGCCGGAGGGGCGACGGGGTCACCAGGAGCTCCGCGATGGGCCGCTGATAGGGCGCTGCCATTTTGGGCATCAGTGCAGATCTCCTTTGTTAATCTGCATTACCCGGGTGCTGGAGCCCCGGGCAGGTACCCAACTAAGTGCACCAACACCACAGGATAGCGCTATCTCCTACACTTTTGGGTGGACCCTGACATTGTGGGAAAAGGACATCAGTGTATTAGTGCAAAGCACCCTATGTACTTTGGGAACACTCATTGGTGGTACTGGGTGGGGCCTATTATACTGTTTGGAGGCGCTGTCACCGGACAGATCGGGTGCACCACAGGCTCGTGGCGGAGGTTCCGGCCTCACTCACTCTCTCACACACACCCGGGCACACATCAGGTTTGAGTGTTACGAGGTCCCCCGGAAACAGCAATTCGTAATCCAGAGTTTCACCGCTATGGGGTCTTTGCTCCGTAACACTACTGGCTCCTCTGAAAACAGTCCTCTAACAGAAGAACTATACTCGTTTCGTAGCATCATGCACCGCAACTTCATCAGGGGTATGGTAATTGAGGGCTCAGAGCCCGTATATAATCCATGATCAATCATTCAATTGAGAAAGCGTCCAAGAAATTGTTAACCCTTAACTGGTCACACGGGCCAATAGGAAGCCGCACCAGATGACATCATGACTTCCTATTGGCCCAAGGGACATTTAAACCGCCATTAGATTAGGCAACACAGATTCTCTGTCTGCAGGGATATGGAGGTGTAAGTATCTCTGGAAGCAGGGAGTCTCCGTAGCTGAAATTAACGCAGTTCAGCTATGGAGACCTGCTTCAAAGCTGTAATAAAAAAATATATTTTAAAAAGTTAACCCATATTGGTGCTTTAAATTTAGACAAGATACTATATTTGTATTTACAGTATCCAGAGGAAGGCAAACAAAAAAATCCCATTGATGGCTCATAAGGGGAAAATTAAATGCCTTCTTGACTCCAATAATGGCAATCAGATTTCTCCCTGAATAAACATCCTTCCCATGCTTACAGTATTTGGTATATCCCTGTATACCGTACCTTTCTAAAAAGATGTCCAACCTTCTTTTTTTTTTTTTTTATATATAGATCTTTTTTTTTTTTTACGATATTGTATCTGCCATCAGTCTCCATGGGTAATGCATTCCACATCTTAACTGCCCTTACTGTAAAGAACCCTTTCCTGCTGGTGAAATCCCCTTTACTCCAACTGTCATGGAACACGAACTACATTTCTGACTCACCCCCTCTCTCCTTTGCAGCTTCTGCCTGTCAGATTTTATTCTCAGCTGCATGGAGTTTGCACACACATACTGTGCCTGTGTAACATACAACAATGTTGCATTTCTTGCCTCTGAGCACGTAATCAGTGAACTGCTACTGCAGCTTCTCCAGTCCTCCCAGTTAATGGACTTTCCCATGTTCTCCCCTGTCTTTTGCTGACAGTTAGTGCAGTCTCACTCAACCTTTAGTGTGACCCCTGCACCTCACTTCCTTTTCCACCCTAGATTACAGTGAGTACAGACCTGTCTGCATCCACCCCTGGTAAGGCCTTTCTCTCTTACCATAGTCTAACCTCATAGAAGCATCCCACATAGAGAAGCACTCTCTGCCTACACTACACCCACAAGTTCCTGTGTTTTCTAATCCAGCAATAAAATTAAGAAAGACATTAAGGACTTGTCATGCTTTGAAAGAGGGAGGACATGAGTTGAGCTTACTGGAACTAATCATACATCATTCATGACCCTGGTTCCAGGAAAGTAAGAGAGAGACCGTGTATTAGAGGTCTACGCAGAAGCTATCACTCACAGCCTTCATGCTACAAAAGTGCAACTCTACACAGCTATACAGCAAACTGCTACAGCTTTCTGCAAAACAAGCAGCAGTTTAAACAGAACAGTGAAAAGATATCTGTGCCTTACAGACATTTACAGGAGCTTCTACTCCAGACTCCATGACTACACAGAACAGCCTCTGCAACTGCACACAGTCTGCAGCTTTCACAGACAACCAGTAGCTCAAACTGCACGGCAGCCTTGCAACAAACAGTGCTTCTCTCACAATTACTAACTGCCTTTTTCTCTGTCTGAGTCCACCCGCTGCTCAGCCCCACAGTGAGGAGCCTACGGACACCTGTAAGTACAGCTACCCCAATGCTGCACGCTGCAGGAAACCGCTCGGCACCATCTGAGACAGACGCTCTTCGCTGACAAGGTAAAAGACCGCACGCCACACGCACTGGCAAAAGGCCTACACACACCTACAGCATGGCAGAACTCAGAGCCTCACCAGACATCACGCAGGAGAGCGATCACTCAGACACAGAGACCGCCGCGCAACTGCAACAGGCGCAGGCAGGCGCAAGGCCTAAACGGACAGTCACACTGACTCAAAAAGGCCCGCGAAAAATATGAGAGTGACGTTGAAGCGCACCGCGCTAAATTAGAGTTGGCCTGGGAAACAACCACACTGGGAATACGCAATGTCACTAGTATTGGCAACTATGCGCAGCAGCTCGAGCAGGCAATAACGCAATTAAGGACTGATCACTCGCGTTATCAAGAGCTATCAGAGGCATACATTACTTACCTGACCAGGGCCAACACCAGCGAAAGCCTGCAAGAAAGAGACTTACAGAGTAATATTGACCTGACACGAGACAGCCGCGTGCGTACCCCTATCACGGAGGCTGAGAGTAGGAGAAAGGACCTTTTGCTGGAAACTGCATCACAGCGCTCCAGCACATCCAGACACTCATCAAGGTCAGCAAGATCAGCGCAATCCAACGCGTCCAGCGCAAGCGCTACCAAGGCGCGAGCCACCGCAGAGGCCGCACGTGCCAGGGCCGAATATGGTCGGAGAGAGGCAGCCATAAGAGCAGGAAGAGCGCGCATAGAAGAGGAAGAACAGACAGCCGCTGCTAATGCCGCCACTGCTGCTGCCGCCGCCGCTACTGCAGCAACCACTGCGCGTAGGAAGGCCGAATTTGATGCGGAACTAGAGGCACTTAATCAAGAGAAGGAAGCCGCCACCGCTATAGCCCAAGCCGAAGTCCTAGAAGCAGCCGCGCAACAGGACGGCGGGGAGCAACCGTACAGACGGATTGCCTCAGAGGATCCGGCCCGACGCACTGAAGACTACGTAAGGAGCCTCTTCAGTGTAAACACCAGCGCACCATCTCAACACGGATGGAGCGACTCCACAGATACCGAAGACCTGCTAGGCCCACGAGGAGAAGATGCCGTTCCTGCAATGGCACATGCTGCCTGGGATAGCCACACCCACAAGAGTGATCCACACGCCAGCGCGCACACGGATGCACCACAACAGGCTCGCAATCCAGGTACACCCACGCGGGAGAAAACAGCCCCTCACACTGGCCAGCAGCCATCACGCATCCACGCCAAGGAAGAGGCGACCGCACAGACCGTCCCAGCAACTACCTCAGAACGGGGCAAACGCGCCGATGTCTCGGGTCTGACAGACATAGCCAAGTACATTATCCGGCGCGACTTGGTGCACGCAGGACTCATCAGCTTCGACGACCGCCCTGAGAACTACCGGACGTGGAAGTTCACGTTCAAAGACGCAATCGACAGCTTGGACTTCTCAGCAAGGGAAGAGCTCAACCTGTTAGTCAAGTTCCTGGGGAACGTATCCAGGGAGCAAGCGCAGAGACTTCGGACGGCAAACGCGCATCAACCCCAAGTAGGTCTTGACCTAGTGTGGGAAAGGCTAGAAGAGTCCTATGGCAGCCCCGAAGCAGTCGAAGATTCACTCTTCAAAAGAATCGAGAGCTTCCCCAAGATCACAACTAAAGACTACTCGAAGTTACGAGATCTTGGAGACCTGCTGCAAGAACTGGAGTTCGCAAGGAAAGACCATTCCTTAATAGGTCTCAACGCCCTAGATTCAGCTCGTGGAGTGAGACCCATCCTGGAGAAGCTACCCTTCAACCTCCAAGAAAGGTGGCTTTCACAAGGTTCCAAATACAAAAGGGAGAAGCAGGTTGTCTTCCCCCCATTCTCATTCTTCGTGAGCTTCATCCGCGAAGCGGCAAGGACAAGGAACGATCCCAGTTTCATCTTAGGTGCGCAAACCACATACAGTGCGAGCAGCCTGAAGAACGAGAGACCAGCGACGAGATATGGTAACCCCCAAACACCCGTCTCGGCCCGCAGGACGGACGTGCCTCCCACGACCCAAACTACTCCCGATCAGTCGGTCGCCGGAGACAAGGAACCAAGGGACCCAAACAGGGAATGTCCCATACACAAGAAGCCACACCCACTCAACAAGTGCTTTGGGTTCAGGATGAAGTCCTTAGAGGAACGCAAGAGGTTACTTGGAGAATTCGGAGTTTGCTTCAAGTGCTGCGGTTCCACGACTCACCTAGCCAGGGACTGTAAGGAAGAGATCAAATGCACAGTGTGCGAGAGTGACAAGCACGTGACAGCGTTACACCCAGAGGCGATGACACTCCACCAACTCAAGAACCCATCCTCCGTAGCGGAGCATGGCGGGGAGAAAGAAGGAGAGTCAACATCCGTCACATCGCAGCGCACTGAGGTATGCGGAAAAGAAGGTGGCAAAATGTCCTGCTCCAAAATATGCCTTGTCGCAGTGCACCCCGAGGGACAACCTGAAAAGGCTATTCGGATGTACGCAATCCTCGACGACCAGAGCAACCGATCACTGGTCAGGTCAGAGTTCTTCGACATGTTTAACATACAAGATGGTGCTTCTCCTTACACTCTCAGAACGTGCGCAGGGCAAATGGAGACCACAGGGAGAAGAGTGAATGGCTACACCATATGTTCAATAGACGGCAAAGTGAACATGCCCCTTCCCACACTCATCGAGTGCAACCACATGGCCACAAACAGGGACGAGATACCCACACCAGACGTGGCACTCCATTACCCCCACCTCAAAGGAATAGCCAACCACATCCGGCCGGTGGAACAAGACGCCAAGATCCTGCTGCTGCTCGGTAGGGACATCATGAGGGTACATAAAGTCTGTAAACAGCATAACGGACCCCACAACGCGCCATACGCCCAAAGACTCGACCTAGGATGGGTGATAGTGGGCAACTCGCTCACCAACAAAGAGCACGGGCAAGACTACGTTGATGCCCGCAGAACGGAGGTGACAGAATGTGGACACACATCTCTCCCTGAACCATGTCTTGGCCATCTCCAAGTGACCGAAGGGCCAAGTGAAGAGAAAAGACAAGGTCATACCCCTGAGACCAACAAAGACATCCTCACGCCGATGGGATGCGACAATGGCTTAGGATGCTCAGCAGTCCAGACAGCCAAGGATGATGAGTCGATTCCACCGAAGGAAGAGAGTAACCTCCCAAAGGTGACCGACAAAGGGATCGTCCTAAAAACAACAAACAATCAGACAATGCTCCCGCGAGCAAGGGCACAATTAAGACGTACAGTTGTTCCTCCCCACAGAGTATCAAGCAACAGAGCAACCAATTGCCACGGCTGGCATAGCCGCAAAAGATTGCGCCCCACAGGCGAAGCCACAGTGTCAAAAGGACTGTTCGTTCAAACACGTAAGAGGGGACAGTTGCAGAGACATTTCCCAAAAGGATTTACAAGGACAAAAGAGACTGTTCTTCGTCATGTCCGGGGAGAAAACAACCTCCCGATGGCAGTCAACAAAGAAACACAAAAGCGTTTCACCAAACTACGCGGAGATGTTCTCGTGCAAGAGAAATGTACCGATGAACTACGGTGCACAGCGTTCCAGACAACAAGGAACGATGACAAGCAAACACCATCAAGGGAAGATAGAGGATTCCCGAAGTTAACAGTCAAGGAGCTCTCTAAAGACGGACTGAGCAGTCGGGTGACTCCGCTACCATTCCGTTCACCAAGGAGGCGCTTCCAAAACAATGGAGAACATGCCATCTCTAGGTTCACCTCGCACCTCTGCGGCCTACAAAGGGAACCAGAGACCAAAAACAACTTTGTGGTCTTCATCCAGAAGATATTCTTTACCGGCCACGCAAAGCCAGCACCTCTAATGGAGGAAGGCGAAGAATGTCGGTACCTCCAATCACCTGGGGCCTACCACCCTCAGGAACCCGATCAAATCCGGGTAATGTTCAACCCCAGCGCTCAGCTTCAGGGAGTCTCCCTGAACGACGTCCCCTTCATTGGATTACATTCGACAACCAGTTTTCCAGGGACAGTAATCCGCTCCCACAAGGAGCCAATAGCCCTCTCCTTCTGCCAAACGCCAGGTGATAGAGCAACAGGCTGCCACGGCTGGTATACCTACAAGGGGATACACTCTGTGGGTGAAACTACAGAGACAAAAGGACTGTTCTCTTACAAGACTAAAAGGAAACAGTGCCAGAGACTTTTATATAAAGACATTGTGGTGCAACCAGCAAACCTGGAGCTGTGCATCCACCCTGCATCCTTTGCCAAAGAACCTTTGCCTTTGCAGCTACTGCATGACTTTGGGCACTATTGCTAAGCCCGCTGTTTACAAGCACTCCTAAATCCTTCTCCATCAAGGATTCTCCTAATTTATCCCCATTTCATTTGTAAGTTGTCTGTTTATTCTTGTTTCCCAAATGCATAACCTTAAATGTATCTGTATTAAACCTCATCTGCCTTTTACCTGCCCAAGTTTCCAGTCTCCCCAAGTCCCTCTGGAGAGAAATTACATCCTGCTCTGATTCTACGACCTTACACAATTTAGTGTCATCAGCAAAGATGGAGACTTTTTGCTCTCTGCCAACCTCAAAGTCATTAATAAAGAAGTTTAAAAAGTAGGGGTCCCAGTACTGATCGATGAGGTACTCAACTAACGACTTTAGCCCAACCTGAAAAATTTAAATTTATTACAACCCTCTATTGTCTATCCTTCAACCAGTTTTCAATACAGGTGCAAATATTTTTACAGTGTCCAATTTGCTTTTTTTTTTTTTTTTGTACACTAACCTCTTGTGTGGAACCGTATCAAAAGCCTTTGCAATACCTAAGTAGACCAACTGCATTACCCTGGTCTAAATTCCTACTTGCCTCCTCAAAGAAACTAATAAGGTTAGTTGGGCACAACCTACCTTTCATAAATCTATGCTGACTATTACTAATAATTTTGTTTTCCATTAAGTATTCCTGAATATTAGCCCATACATACTAAAGCTTCAAGTAGCTTCCCCACTATTGATGTCAGGCTTACAGGTTTTTAATTCCCCGGTTGTGATCTAGCTCCCTTTTTCTAAATATAGGCACCCTGTCTGCTTTACACTAATCTTGTGGTACTGAGCCTGTGGAAATTGAGTCCTTGAATTTTAAATGTAATGGTTTGCCTATTACTGAATTTACCGCCTTAACTCTTGGATCTATGCCATTGGGGCCAGGTGCCTTATTTTTTCAAATGTTATCTAGCCGCCTATGAACTGCTCCCTCAGTTAACCAAATGTTAATTGATTATAAGGGTTCTGGCTTCCTCCTGTCGCAATCTTTTTGCAATTGATTCCTCCTTGGTAAATACAGAGACAAATAATTATTTCATATAAAATAATCTACTTAATGTTTCCGCTTTTTCTTTATCTCCAATAATTGGCCTGCCCATCTCACACTGAAAGGGTCCTATATTCCCTTTTATAATTTATCTAGTATTAAATTACTTAAAGACATTTTTGGGGTTAATCTTACTTTCTGTTGCAATTACTTGTTTTGTTTTCAATTTTTGCTAATCTGATTTTTCAAGTTGTTACATTCCTTATAATTCTGGTGAGATGTCTCTGTCCCTTCTGACTTTAGATTCTTAAGCGCCTGCCGCTTGTTTTCCATTTCCTCCCCTACCTGTTTGAGCCACACTGGTTTAGACTTGTTTTGCATTTATTACCCAAGGGTATATACACTGATAAGTGTGCTCATCTAACAATGTTTTAAAGACTGCCCATTTCTCTTTCACATTTTTCCCTGCAAAAATGTAAGACCAATTTATTCCTTATAGATTAGTCCTTAGTTTAGAAAGGCAGATATTTATAAAGTTTTTGTTGAACCCAAGTAATATGGTTTTTGATAATTTATTTCAAATCAGACCATGTTATGATATCTGTTAACAAATATTCAAGTCCGGGAACATTTGGGTGTTACTTCTACATTGTTTGATAGTACCAAATCCAGTATTGCCCCCTCTCCTGGTTAGTTCCTCAATCATTTGGGTCATGTAATTGTCTTTTAGAACCCAGAAAAGCTTGTTTTGTTTTATTTGTAATGCTAATCTCATTGCGCTAATCTATGTCTGGATAGTTCATGTATTTTTGTTTGTTGCCTTGCAATCCTGAACTGCACCCAATAGATCCATGTGAATCAGTATTAAGGTCCATATATATAATAGTATTATTTCCTAGGACACCTTCCAGTTCACATGAAGGGGCTGTAGGGTGTCTTCCCGGGCCGGAATATGTCTCATGGAACAGCACCACTTGGTATGGGCCTAGGTGTATAACAGTTCTACACCAGTGGTTCTGTCCCCTGATAATCCTTTGTTGACCCGCATTCAGGAAAACCGCATGGCATGCCGGGAGCAATTGTAATACTTTGGAGCCCTGCTTGCAGCAATTGGGGTTAAATTAAATTCTTTGCAGTAATGTTGTACTGGCGCCCTCTTGGGGGAACACACGAGAACTACTGAATGGTAACCAAAGACTGCAGCTCAATATATTCTGCATGGCACTAGGACTTATGATGGTATCTTGTCATTTTGACACCGCTCAAAATGTTACTATAATAACATTTATGTAGCCGCCTCTGACCGTACATTTATAATGTACATGCATGCCTGCCAGCCAGCCTTCTAGGTAAGGGGGAGGAAAGCACACTGATGTGACCTGATATTAACCTCTTCCATTAAAGACGATACAACCGCAGTCTCGACTCCTTTCTGTTCAGATTCTCTGGCCAGCTCGCACTCCTACCATATGACATTGAATATTCTTTAAGGCGGATTCTGTTTTCTGTGGCTGCTGCTGCTGCTGCTGGAACCATGTACATCGCAAACACAACACGTTTATTTTCAACTAAGACGTATTTATGTTGACGGCAGTATTACATGTACCAGTGAGTGATACATAATGGTACCGAAAGTTCATTTTGAGCCCATTCCCTTGAGCTACAATGAGGCATTGTGTAAGGAATCTGAGCATGCAATATGACGCATGATAGCCCCTGCTGCTTCTTTATTTTCTTTTCAGTTTGTTTGTTTTTTTTTACTACAATGACTGACACTAGAAGGATTTACTCATAAGTTACTGTTTAGTGACACATGCCGCTTGTTTCCCTGCCGTGATTATGATGCACTGTCCCTCTTCTGCAAGAAACCAATAACTGAACTCAAAAGAATGGATGTCTGTTTTGAACAATGTGTCTATAAAATAGGATGAATGGTACATGCTACAGTATATAGCTGTTTTATGGATACAGTGGGAAAACCATGTGCACTGTAACCATGACAACTGACAGCCAATTGGAACATCTCAGATGAGAGGTGTGTGTACTGCAGCTGTCGGGGTAGAATGTGAAGGTACCACAGCCCTGGTTTATACAATTGTACCGAGGTACACTCTAAGGGAGGACAACTTACAGTAAAAAGAAAAATGGTTTCCAGGTGCTCAGACGAATCCTGAGGAAGGTGTGGTCCGTGCCGACATGTTGATCAGTATGTAATTAATAAATGGTATCGTCTTGAAGCCCAGTTCCAAATGATGCACATACAGTAATGAAAAGTAATATGCAGTGCAAAGCCGTTCTGAACAGGACTCCCAAGTGGCAAAAGCCTCTTCTAATTACAGAATTAAGTAAAAAAAAAAAAACATTTGGCTCCTAAAATGTATACCTGCCTGTCCACCCCTCATGGTGAGAATACCAACCGTGACGGTATTGTGGGGACAGGCTCTGTTGTCTCTGAGCTCGGGAGGGCAAAGCACAGTAATTTCAGGCATGGCGCCCCTCTGCACATTTGACAGTTTTTCTCTTAAAGGTGATGCTGATGTGGCACCGGAGAACTGAAATTCAGCGTTGGTATACAATGCATCATGTTTATTATCCATGTCTTTTCTCCTCAGACAATGTCTCTTCATTATCATGAAATACTGCCCCAGATCCCACACACTTTGCTCCCTCTCTCATGTCTGCCCATCTACCTCCTTTCCTCTGCAGTTCTCGGTCTTCCTGGGGCTGATCTTCTTCCTGGAGCTGACCGCGGGGATCCTGGCATTCGTGTTTAAAGACTGGATCAAAGACCAGCTCAACTTCTTCATCAACAACAACGTGAAGGCGTATCGCGATGACATTGACCTGCAGAACCTCATTGACTTTGCTCAGGAATATGTGAGTGTGTGTTTTTAATATAGCGTCAGTGTGTGGGCCATTCCTCACTGTTTCTGGGTTCACATTTGGCACTCATGTTAGACTTATACGCACATACTTAAAGGAACAATACATGGCGTTTATTATTTTTTTTTAAATACAGTATTGAAGCAGATGGTCTCCAGAGATACTTGCCGCCGAAGGGGGTGCCAGTATCGGTGCAGTTTTCTGCTGTTTAAAACTCGGGCGTCACATGGGCCAATAGGAAGCCGCACCGGGTGATGTCACAGCTTCCTATTGGCCCACAGGATGCGGGAGCTTTTAAACGCCACCATAATGGGAACCCTAAAGTGCCTGCCGGCTCCCACTACAGAGGTAATTCTCTCCGGAAGCAGAGGGTCACCAGAGCTGAAAGGGATGGGGTTCAGCTCCGGAGACCCCCTGCTTCAATCCTGTATTAAAATAATAAATATAAATAAAAACCAGCATGGATTGCCCCTTTAATTGGTCAAAAGATTGATTTTCCTTGCTGCAGTTGTATGATTTTTGACTCCACTTTACAGCAAATGGGGTTAAATTGAAGTCTTTGCTGTACTGCTATACAGACGCCCTCTTGTGGAAAACATCAGTTATTGTAATCAAATATTGCCGCTTTTTAGAAACCTGCATTGCACGAAGACGTACTATGGTATCTTGTCTTTCTGAAGTAAAATTGTGAGGCGCTTCAAAAATATTCGTGCCGCCACATATGGGGTGGAATAAACACATTTACAATGTACATGCATAGCAGAAAGGAGTTCCGCGCCACAGCCCGTGACAAACATCAAGGTACTTCCGGGTTTGTAGAAAAAACTTTATTGAAGCCTCACAAACACACGGCTACACCACGATCTCCCCCTCAACGCGTTTCACGCTAGGAACAGTGCTTCGTCTTGGAGTGGGGAGACATGGTCTGAGCCTGCACATTTAAAATAAAAAAAGCCCGCGAAAACGGACTAACATATTAACCCCTGGTATACATGACTTATTAACAATATCCAGCTAACATCAAATCTTATTCAAAGACTCAATATATCTTTAGACATTAGTTCACACATAATTATATTACTAAAAATGCCAGATATGCTGTGTTGTAGTAAAGTATTATCAGGGATATATAAAAAAAAGCAACCTATGCAACATTTAACCAGAGAAACTGACATTTAGGACTATATTAGAAAAAATAAGCAACAGTGAAGCAAAAAATACATTAAAACTGTAAATCATTAATAAATAATCAATGATTTAATCTAATTGCCTAATATTGAACAATAAAGCAGTCATATAATGTACAGATGTCAAAGGAAACAACGCAGGTCCCATTCAACGTTCAGTCCATTGGGCTGCAGTGTTTTTAGCGTAAAGATCCTGTGTGCTTCTCGCTGGTGCAAGAGTTTGATACGATCCCCTCCCCGTGGGGGTAATGGGATATGTTCAAGTGCTATACACTGTAATGATCCCACTGAACCCAATGGACAGGTGTTTAAGTGTATTGATACTGGATGCAGCATATCCTTATTCCGTATTCCGAATATGACACTGATATAGCCAATACTGTTACTTTAATAAACTGTGCTTATAGTTTATTATATTTTTTCTAATATAGTCCTAGATGTCAGTTTCTCTGGTTAAATGTTGCATAGGTTGCTTTTTTTATATATCCCTGATAATACTTTACTACAACACAGCATATCTGGCATTTTTAGTAATATAATTATGTGTGAACTAATGTCTAAAGATATATTGAGTCTTTGAATAAGATTTGATGTTAGCTGGATATTGTTAATAAGTCATGTATACCAGGGGTTAATATGTTAGTCCGTTTTCGCTGGCTTTTTTATTTTAAATGTGCAGGCTCTGACCACGTCTCCCCACTGCAAGACGAAGCGCTGTTCCTAGCGTGAAACGCGTTGAGGGGGAGATCGTGGTGTAGCCGTGTGTTTGTGAGGCTTCAATTAAGTTTTTTTTGCTACGAACCCGAAAGTACCTTGATGTTTGTCACGGGCTGTGGCGCCGGAACTCTTTTCTTCCACGTCCTATCTTCAGAAGGCTGCACGTCAAGAACCGGAGCTCAGAGGAGAGCGGGACCGAGGTCTGAGAGCTCACAATGGTAAGGTTTCCCTTCCCAGCTCTGACCTATCTTCGGGTCCGCCATCACACTCTCCTGCTCCATTTGACAACTAGGGTGCTGGAACTAACTGCCAGAGCGCAGGACAGGCTTTCTCTTTGCATGCATAGCAGCCTTATAGGAGAGAGGGGAGGAAATAACACTAATATGGTAACCCAATTACAGACCAGGAAGCTGAGCCAATCAAATAAGCGAATGGAGAAGGAGCACTGCAAAAAGGGAGAAGTGGAAGCGAAGTAACAAAAATAGCAAAGGTGTGAGGCATATTGCCTAAAAGGATTTAAAACGAGAAACCTCTTTTTGCTGCTGGACAGGAAGCTGAGCCACAGGGGAAATGGCGATTTCACTGCATAGAAGTGAGTGAAGTGAGTGAAGCTGGAACTGACCCCGCAAACTTTTGAGTATTGAGCCAGTGACCTGCATGTAATACATTTGACCTGCCAGAAGTGACCGCAATGCCGGGCATAGCCACGCGTTGCAGGGATTGGGCTGGGTTTATTTGCCGCTTGTGTTGGTTGTTCCTCTTCACAATAATGCAGCTAATAATTTTGGGGTCCCAAGCTGCCCCCTTTTTGTGGTCTTAAGAGGGGTGAGCAACTCGAGTCCTCAAGAGCCACCAACAAGTCAGGTTTTCAGGATATCCCTGCTTCAACACAGGTGGCTCAATCAGTGACTCAGTCTTCGACTGAAGCAGGGACACATTGGTGGCCCTTAAAGACTTGAGTTGTCCACCTTTTGTTTTTAAAAGCCGGTGTGCAGCATCGCCTACCTGTGTGTTGTATCATTGGCGATTTGGGAGTGAGTATCTCAACTTTCAGTAATGTGTTGATAGGTATAAGAAATATTATTGCTGTTTATTGATGGCCAGGCAGGGGGCTCGGTAACACCCACTTATGGCTAAAGGTTTCACATGTATGGAAGAGCTGAAGTGCTGTGTTCCCCTGCTTCTCTCCTCCTCACATTGCTTGGCTTGTCCTCATGCCTCTCTGTTCTCACCCCTTCTAGTGGTCTTGCTGTGGTGCTCATGGACCGAACGACTGGAACCTCAACATTTACTTCAACTGCACAGACTCCAATCCGAGCCGGGAGCGCTGTGGGGTGCCGTTCTCCTGCTGTGTTAAGGACCCGGCGGTAAGAGAATAGTATTGACTGGCCCAGTGGTCGAAGTGGAATTGTACTTGGTACAACTACTTCTATTATAAGTCTAAACTTCATAATAAACCATGGATGTATACAAAAAAAAAATAACCTTTTTGGTTTTTTTAGCACATCCCTATTTAAATATATTTTAAAGATCCTTAAGGAGCATTCCCCCTTGTTCTAAAGGATTGTGTTCTTCTGCATTCAAGCGTTTTGACCTCTATACTACGTAGAAGTTTATGGACTAAAGGGTTCTTATAAACCTGCATACCCTCAGCTCACCTATCTCTATTCCGTAACATATGCTTAAGGTTGAGAAGGGGGGAAAGCAACAAACTTGAAGTTATGTTACAAAGTGAAAACACTTCCTTCCTGACTCCAGGAAACGGCAGTCCGATGCCTCCTGGGATGCCATATAGTGCAGGTTGCTTCACTCTTCAGCACCATGTCATTTTCCGAAACATATATATTTTTTCACAATTTCCCCCACAGGAAGATGTCCCCAACACACAGTGTGGATACGACGTGAGAATGAAACTGGTGAGACTTGTGCCTTGTTGGGGGGGGGGGGAATTCGCACGGTGTTGTCGTGGCAGACTTTTTACTGACGCAACATTATTCTGTTGCAGAATGGGAACCGTTTTCCCTCTTTCTTGGCTTTTACATTTTATTATTTGAAAATGTAAATGTTGCATTTTCTCCTGAGCTTCATTCTCAAATGATCTGGCTAAGCATGGTTGTGCTGACACGTCTCTCTTGAAACATTTCTAGTACATTTCATTATGGACAGATTTGATGTATGTTGTGATATCTTTTAGCGGACACAGAGTTCTTCACTGATTTAAATTATAGTGTACAGATCGTTATGATCTCGTCAGCACTCCACTTGAAGGCTCACTACAGAGTTTGTTTGCCCCTACTCCACACTTTAGGATATGTGTTTCCTTATAACTGTGCTGACACAGTACACTTGAAGAAGAAATCTGAGGTTTTGAAAGCTCGGTACACTATATCATATCGTCTGTGAAGAACTGTCGATCCGCTAAAAGGTTTCACAACCTTCGTTTAGTCAGCTGTTCCCCAGGCCCAATACGGCGTTCTCAAACTACATTATAAAAGAAAAAATTGCACCCCTTAAAATAACAGATTGTAGAAATACAAATGTAAGCCTTTGCCAAGAGAGCCATCTACCCGACCTGTATACAGAGTGTCCCCACTATGATATTTCTTGTAGCGGCTGGTAGAGGAGTTGGTTAGTTGATGGGAAGATAGGTGAGTGTATGAGCTTCCTCCTCCATTATAGTAATAATATCCCCTTCCTCACCGCAGGAGCTGGAGCAGCAGAGTTACATATACACTAAGGGATGCGTGGGGCAGTTTGAGAAATGGCTACAAGATAATTTAATAGTGGTGGCCGGGGTATTTGTTGCAATTGCATTACTGCAGGTAAGTGCTTTCCTTTTTTTCGTCTCACCGCCCTCTTATTTGGACCAGAGCTGTGATACTTTTAATACGTTTAGTTCTCTGCCCTTCTGTCCCAGTGGTCCGTGCCGCCCTCTGCTGGAATGATGCCTCTATATCAGAGCAGTTCTTGTACTGTAGTAGTGGAGGAGGCCAAAGGATATGCTGCTCTCTCTTTCATATTACAGTGTGTTTAAAATATCTTCTTACTTTGCTGTGTGACCACAAGTGCAGAGGTATCACTGCACAGTAAGTGTGGGCTCCTGTCATGCATGCACAGTTGTAATCTAGTGTTGGTTGAGCACTTTGTGTCTTTGGACAGTTTGTCTATATGTGCCACAGACTCCAAAATTAGATTATAAGCGCTATGGTCGACTTCACAGCACATTTTAAATGAGGAACAAATATCCATTTGAAAGCCACTTGGACAGTCCTTATGTTAAAGTATTGGGATGGATTAATCATTTTGGCTCCTTTCGTCTGATCCTTTGCATGTTGTAATTAGCAGACCGTGCTGTCTTAGTCTTGAAGTATCTCCCTCTCTTCCAGATTTTTGGGATTTGTTTGGCTCAGAATCTCATCAGTGACATCAGAGCTGTGAAAGCGAATTGGTGACCCACCCCCTGACACAGACTTCCCATTGGCACGGAGGACAGCCATTTGTGACTGCACTACAATATCCTACAGCCACAGACTCCGTCATGGACACATTCCTTTATGTGATCGTATTCTGTGGAGGGTGGGCTGGGCTGGTCTTGTTAATTATCCCCCCCCCCCCTCTGCTGTATTATGGGTTTTAGACACACGGTGGGGGTTATGTTGTGCTCTATGCCACGTCCCCCACTTCCAGCCCTAGCTTCCTTCCCTCCCTGGGCATGGAGGGACTGGCATTGGAAGCCAAGGTGTAAATAAGTGCATGTGCGCTGTAAGAAGGCAGTGTGACTGTGGTTTATATTTATATATATATCTATATTACGAAATTAAAGGACTCTTAAGTGCCATGTCAACCCCTCCATCTTTTGGAGAGGCCACATGGCTCTGACTGATCCCCGTAAGCAAGGTAGGTATCCCCTGCGCCTTGCTACTCCATGAAGGTGGGGGGTGCCAGCCGGAAAGCTCCCTGTATTGTCTGACACTGGAGGCGTTGCAGCTCTATGACTTTGTATTAACCCCATTCAGTCTCAAGAGCCGCCTATGTGAATTATTTTTTTTGTACTATGTTTTGTATGCTTTGGAAAGGAACACTAGTGACTGTCATGGCCGTTATGCCCTGCAGCAGTAGTGGCTATCGACACATCTCATGCAAGGCAGTTGAACTTGTGCACTGGGTACATCAGAGCTGTGATGCTTTTTAGAAGTCAGGGCCTCTCAACACTCTGCCCGAGTCATCGATGCTGCTGGAATTATGCCTATATTCCAAAGCTGGCATTGTAGCAGCGGAGGAGTCTGGGAAAAATCACCGCTGCAAGTGTGAAGTTAAATTGTTGCTCCCTTTTCTCATCACACATCGGTTTGTATTTCTTTGCTCCACATCCATCTCTGCCGTTATGGCCACTTGTCCAGCAGGCACAGCCAGACACACTAAGAATATGCTTTATCTTTTCTATTTACCTTCTTCCACTGCTTTTTCCAAGTCCAGTATGTACTATTCTATATATCAACGACTTCAGGTATCTTGTTTCCCAGTTTAAAAGTTTGTCACTCACTGATACTTTCTGCAGCAAGCTTTTTTTTTTTCTTTAGAAGCAAATTTTACCTGAAGATGGGAATTTATCATGGATAAGTCAGCCGAACCTTTCTCTGTACCCAATAACGGGTGGAGCACGTGGATGTCAAACACATAGTCTTGTTTCTCTACGTGATGAGTGGGTAGAAGTACAGTCTCTTAAGGCTGAAATCCTTATCCCTATATATCTGTGTTCCCTTCATAGCTTGTGAGATAATTGATCTTGTCCTGTTCACACTTCTTTTCTTCCTTTGTTCCCTTTTATTCTGATTGCTGCATATTTTATGGTGAGTTTTAGCTCTACGACACCAACACTTCAGCGCTTTTATTTATTTTGTACTTTGATGCATAAGGCTGCGAGTTCAATTCGGGTCACACTGTGTGCGGTTGGATTACTTGAATCCCTTGTGGCTCCTTCCCTTCTGTATTTGGGTAAGAATGATATTGTTCCTTGTGTGTCGTTTGGTAATGTTATTAACCTGCTGCCTGAATTTCCACTCCAGAGCTGGCTGCATTTGTTTACCTGAAGCATCATTCTAAAAGAGCCTTAGAATCTTGTTTGGGTGAGAAGCACCTGACCACATGTAGGACCGTCACATACAGTAATGCCTCGTTTATAGTGGGGGCGCGCGTGCGGGGACGTTGTGCGCCGCCAAAACAAATGAATGTTGACCGACACGTCCAAGTGCGCGAAATGTGAAATTGATCTGACCCCATCACGTGAGCGGTTGAGCCAATGAAGGGCGAACCGCTCACATGGCGCCACCCTACCGCCTCCAGTGCAGGTTTCGCGCGAGTGACGCCGCGCACTGACGCCGCAGCTATAAACGAGGCCTAAAGCGGGAGTGGGCAACTCCAGTCCTCAAGGGCCACCAACAGGGGAGGTTTTCAGGATATCCCTGAGCCACCTGTGCTGAAGCAGGGATATCCTGAAAACCTCCCCTGTTGGTGGCCCTTGAGGACTGGAGTTGTCTACTCCTGCACTAAAGGGTCATGTGCCTCGGGTAACCTGACAATTGTGTACTTAACTTTATAAAGATGTACTTTGAGAATTTCTGTACAAAGAGAAACAACAATAAAGCATAATATGAACTTTGCACAGCCTCAAATGGCCACTGGCAGCCCAGCACTGCACTTAAATGCAGCTTGTGATTAAGTATCAGGTACAGTTTACCAAGGGAGAGCGGTGCCACAGCTACCAGCCCATACCACTGATGTATAGCTTGACTTCAGCAATGAGCTCAAGGCACAATTTCACTGCTGAGAGAAAGTGGTTTGTTAACATATGGTAGTTGCTTAATGAGGAGTTGTGGCATTTCAAATGATGTAGTATTTGTGTCAACTCCAGCAGTTACTTTGTTTCTGATTGTATTTTCCTCCCTTGTAACTCCTTTCTCTGAAGAACCTTGCCATTTTCAGCTGTGAAATTCGTGTTTCTCCCCTTCTCTTAGCCTGTAACAATGCAGGGGTAGATTCTTCAGCATTGATTGTAACCCATTGTTCATCAATGTGTCAATAGTCGTCCTGCAATCAATCTGGTTAAGGGGAGAGATTTCCTTTGCTGAGCATGGGGTAGGTGTATGATTAAAGCCCTACCCCGTACTGCTTTCAAGTCTTAACGCGCTGTCGCCCTCAAAATTGTGAATGTTTTCAGGTCTTGCAGATGTCCTAAACGTTTTTTTTTTTTTTTGATCGGAAATGACTTTCGGTGATAACTCACCCTCCCGTCCATCGCACTGCTGCATCAAGATCAGGAATTCGGCATGAAATGTCACTGCAGGAATTCTACATGCAAAATAAAGTCCTCCTATCTTGTTGTAATGACTTATGGTCTGAATGGGGGTAGCACAATGCTGGATAAGTGGGGGGAAGCAGGTGACACACTGGCTTTTCAGGAAGCCGCATGAGAAACGTGATTACATTGCTATCTGGCATAGTTTGTGTAGTATAGGTGGGGAGAGGTTCTCGTACACAAGTGACTGCTTTGGGAATGAGTGCTAGTTAGGCCGCGTCCATGCTATGATGCGCGTGACGTCACATGCGCCTGTTGTCCAAGTGATCTGTGGCCTGTGATCCACAGAGATATGTCCATGACGTCACATAAGCGGTTTGCCCTCATTGGCTGAACTGCTCATGTGACCCGGCCATCGTGAGACAAAATCCAAAAACTTTTGTCTCGCGAAAAACCAGCTGCGTATTCGCGCACGTGCGCTCTTTGGATATTTGCATACACTTAATGTGTTTGATTGTGCCGTCACTGTAAGCTAAGGCCGCGTCCATAGTGCAGGAGATGGCGCCGAAAACAAACACTAGGACGACTGCATTGGTGTATAGTGTGCGTGTGCACATGCACTACGGGGAGACCGGCGCTTCGCGCTACAAACAAGTTTGTATTTCCCACGCGATGCCGGGTCACGTTAGCTGTTCACTCAATGATGGCGAACCAGCTTCATGACATCATGGATGCGCCTCTGTCGCCTCTGCCTGCAGGACATCTCTCCTGCTGCAGGCGAGCGTGCGCTGTGCCGAGGTGCGCAGAAGCAGGTGCTTCCACTCTAGCCGAGGCCTTAGGCCGAGTCCATAGCAGTGGAGGCCGCGCTGATGCTCCGCGCTGACGCTCCGCGCTGAGCCCCTGCATACTCCATGAGGATGTCTTTAGAGGGGGCTCACGCGAGCGTCCGCAGGCGTGCTGAGGCGTTGGATTTTTCAGCCGACAGCCAAGCTGTTTTTCAGAGCGCTGTCGGCTGAAAACATCCAATCAGCGCGGAGCAACGTCACGGTGACGTCGGTGCGTCGCGGGCGATTGGCCCAGCGACGTCACTGCCCCGCCTCCCCCCGATCGCACTCGCTGGCTCGCCTGCATGGGCATGAAATCGCCCAGATTTCAGCAGGCGAGCCTCAGCGTCAGCGCGGTCCAGCACTGACAACCCATCTATGGACGTGGCCTTAGACGTCTCGGTTAGCTTCTTGACTTTTGTGCAATAACGGTAGCAGCACAGTACTACTGCCACAAGAGGGAGCTGCATGTCAGTAAAAGGACACTTTAGGGTTTCTATGTATGCATTCATGGTGTTACAATGTTAACAGTGGTGCATGATGGCATTATGTCTGTAGTGACAGATATAGTCTTAGTATTAGGGTGAGATATTGAATGTGGTCACTCTCAAAGTCTTTACATTATATCCCAGCTCCCCATGTAAACATGTACAGTATTTCAAAAATAGGAGTAGAAGGGAGTTAAACAAGGGCTGGAGGCAAAAAAGTTTGACTATTTATTGGGCATATATGCCAAAAATAAAGACACACATCCTTGTTTACAATTGCAGTGCTCTACCTTCTACTCCTATTTTTGTATACCTATTGGTATTGAAGCATGCCGTCCGGTTTGCACAGCATACAGCTGCCTGTCCATGGTGAGGATTTCCTCCACAGCAGCGGTCCTGTCCTTGCTTTGCCAGTGTGGTTACGGTATTCCAATCACCAGCAGCGACACCGTGGGAGGAGACACAGGCGCCCGGTGAGAGAGGGGGGGATCTGTCTATGCAGGACTCTGACCACGAGGGTGCGGATCCTCTGGGTGTTCCCCCCCCCCCGGGCTGCTACCTCCGCACGGAGTTCAGGTGTGAGGTGGCTGCTGCATCAGTCAACACATTTGGCTTAGTGAATGGACCAAAAGCCTTAATTATTCAGATACCGGCATCATACTTATGACAACAGTTCTACAGTTTCATAGTGATCACTAGACACATTAGTGTTTGCAGCATCAATTTGGGTTTACCCCCTTTTTTCTATGTACTGTATTTCACGTTTGTCCTTACCTAGTCTCCTGAAACTTGAAGGGGAATAACCCCCTATTACACCGTTTAATACAATGTTCTTATTACATTGAAAATGTTTTTTTGTACTAAGCAACAACACAGTAAGCTCATATAAACCCCAAAAATTACCACAACATGTATGTATGTATGTATGTATGTGTCAAGGAGTGCTACGGAGCGTGGCATGGTATACTACAAAAAACAAAACATAAAGGGAGCCCAGAGCTACTTCCAATACGACACAAATACACAGCGAAATACCTATATATATATATATATATATCTCTTGAAAAAAAGGGTAATTTAGTTTAATCCTTTGCCCAAAGCATTATAAGCCTGCGAGCCACTTCAAGGCATGACCATAATATCGCAGGTCCTAACTAAGCAACAACAAAAAAAGGGGGGGGGGGAGATTCTTCTCAACCCCTACTCTGATCACATCTATTCTTCGTTAATTTGTAACGTAGTAGGATAAATTAAATATCTGGGAGGGATTTGCAAACAGTCTAATCATTACAGAGATTGACAATTTAAAAAAAATCTCAATCATCTGGTTTCACAAGAACATGAAATGTTTTTATGGGGGGGATGGGGGTCGTTTTAAACATTACAAAATAGTGGGGGGGGGAGGTGCGTGAGGGGTGACGTAACCGATTAGAAATGAGGAAGTTAAATGATGGTGGAAGTGTATTTTATCGTGTTTCTTCTCCCCATGTTCAGCAGCTGCAGGAAGAAGCAGCCAGCCACATTACCAACGTGCGGGCTTTGGTCTCTGGACCCTCTTTATCTTGGCAGGTGCTGCTGCTCTTTAGAATGATTAACTGGAATATTCTGCATTTCCATGCAAAGGCCAGCACAGTGATCGCGGGTCTCTCGCGTGAGCTAGATACAGAGCGTTCCACAATGAAGGCCTTTTTTGAAATTTACTTTTATCTAGCAGTTTTGCTAAAAGGGAAATGTCACATTTTTTCCCATCAAAACGCGCTACAGCCTTTACACTTTCTGCTTGTGGATAAAGGATTCTCTCACCCATTAAATATTATACAAAACACCATTACTGAACCTTTTTTTTTTTTTTAAATGATAGAGCAGGCTTAAACAGAAGGCGGGGGTGAGAGACAATAGTTTAATTCCAAACACACACCGAAGGATATGCCATTTGTTTTTCCACTATTACATGTTGTTGGTAAAGAGCAACCTGAATCTAAGGTTTGTCTCGGCAAGTGAAGGGTTGGTGTGTGACACTATCTTTCTTCGCCCATTGATCTGCTTGTCCCTGGAGGACTGAGGCAGTCTGTACCCTCACGTATCAATATTTGTGATTTTGTATATAAAGTCTATTCATTGAACCGTTACGAGTTTTTCTGAGGGCCATGGCTTTTCTGTATATAAATAGCCCAACATTTTAACTTTGGCCGTGAAAGGTGCAGCTTCACTACTGACCCTGATAAATAATAATGGGATCAATGTTTGTGATTGATACTATATATAATATATATATATATATATATATATATATATATATATATATATATATATATATATATATATATATATATATAATGAGATTCCTCTCACCCCCCTCCCCCCCTGGTTTCTATTGGAAAATAAAAGAACACGTACAGGGATTCCTGCTTTAATGTACATTTAGTACATTTGCTGTGGCCTTCACTGCTACTTTGTTGGTAACATTTCTTTATTTGTATGTATGAGGGCATTTTAGTTCTCGCGGTCAATATATTGCAAGTGGAAGCCGCTCAGCCAGATAACAGCTTTTTATTTTAAGGAGTCGATTTGCCACTTAACAAATGTAGCATCAAGAGACAATCATGTACTGGTAGCAGCAAAACAATAGTGTGGTTGTTTTGTTTTTTTGTTTGTTTTTTAATAAGTGTTGAAAGCAGAGCTTTAAAACAAATCACTGTGTTTGCAGTTTTCCATAATTTGTTTAGAGCATAAAATGAAACTTTAGCTGCGTACCCAATAAATGAGGCGTACAATGGTACAGGCCTGCATCCAGCCTGTGAGTGAGAGCCCGCATCCAGCCTGTGAGTGAGAGCCCGCATCCAGCCTGTGAGTGAGAGCCTGCATCAAGTCTATAAGGACTGCTATATACACACTGCAACTAATTAGGCTGCTGCACACTTGACCAGCTGTGCTCAACAAGTTGATGGGAACCTCGTGCATCTTACTGCATATGTCACTACTTCAAGCAGCAGCCGTGTATTTCATTATAAGTTGGCAATTAAACACACTGCTTCTGTCATATATCAATGAGGTAAAGGGTTATTGTTTGAAACAAGTGTGTACAATGTAGTTACAGGATTAGTGGTCCCAGCTAAGATATGATATATGTAATAAGTGTTGGACACTATAACAGAGAACTCTATAATAGTATAGCTCTAATATAGCCTACAGAAAACCAATGTTTCACATCCCTGTTGTACAATTGAATGGGCCTGGCTTATCGTGTTTCAGAACCTAACTGGCCCCTTTTAGGTTTCCTGCTGTAAGATTCAGGTTTGGATCTTGCAAACTGCTTTTGTGTGGACGGGAACCATGCAGGATGTGTTTTTCTATAGCAAAATAGGAACAGAGGGAGGGAATCTGTAACAAGTTGATTTAGAAGCAGAGTTGTTAACCTCCAAGGGTTTGTTGATTCTGGGCCACAAACAAAATGCAATTTCCATTGGAAAACTACTGATTGAATCAGTGAACCTGCGTTAGTGTTAGGGGCCTTTCTAGTCGCTCCGAAGTGTGACAAACCGCACTTTAGAAGCGGATGGGCATGCTTAGCGATTCTGTAAGTCCTTATTGCATGTCCAAACCGCATCTAAACGGGTTTTTTTTTTTTTTTTTAAGCGGTTTCACTCTTGCTCTGACAATCCGATTGGTTTGTCAAAAAAGCCTCCAACTGCTATTTTAGTAGCTCCCTTATGCAAACCGCTTCGAAAAACTCACACATTTCTTTTAATACCACCTAAAGGGAGTTGAGATTAGAATTGCAAGTTACATCCAGAGCCTGAAATATGGGTTTGGCTGAGAGCGAAAACCCCATAAATCAGACTGGGGATGGATTTAGCAGCACCTCTGTTCATACCGCTGCTAAAGTAAGTATAAACTAAGCGGATTGGCTATTAAACCATGCAGTTTGTCACTTCTTTTTTTTAGGAAGAGGTTTAGAAGAAGTGATTTGAAAAAGAGAATACTTTTTGTTTGTTTTTCCTCACATTTCATTCCGCTTCTTGTGAACATACCAAACCATGCAGCTTGGCAATAACAGCTTCAAAGCTACTGAATAATCCCCTAAAACTGAGAGTGCTCGAAATCAGTTAAACCTACAGAAAATCCGTGTGAGTTGAGATGTCGGTGGAAGGCGGGCACAGGACAGATATAGATGAAGAGTTTGTATGGCAGTGGTATAACAATTATAGGAGAAAAAACATGCATGGAGATGCTTCTCTTACAAGGGAGAGGACAGTAGATGGTTCCTATGGAGCGATTAGTATGGCACACTGATAAATACATTGTCCTAATCTTGATCAGATACAAACAGTGCATGAGTTGCCCATCGTAACGAAGAGAGCATTGAAATAGTGGCCCACCTAAACAGCAGCACCCAACAAACTTACTGCTACAGAGCCATGGGAAGCCAGGAGCGCCTTACTCTGCCACCAGACAATTTGTCCTCTAATTCCCACAATACAGCCACACAGATCAATACATTGTCAAAATACCCAATCAACTCCATTGCTAGCTGAGTGTTTGGCGATCTGAATAAATAAAAGCCAGCGTTAAAAAAAAAATAATGCTCAAGACCTACCACTACCTAGAGAGGGTACACCAGCGCTCTGCAACTAGTGCCACGCAAAGGGACTTCATGTGGCTCTGCTCCTGCTAATAGGCTGTGATCATACCAAAATCAGCCTCCCGCGACACTGCGCGGCTCAAAAACAAATAGCAGTAATCCTATGAAAGTGAACATAGCTCGCGTGACGCACCGAACTGCAGAACAGATTTGGAAATTTGTTTTCTTCACGTGACGTGAGCGGTTCATCCAATGAAGGTGAACCACTCACGGCCACGCCTCCCTGTCTCCTCCGGCTGGCTCCTGACTTCAGTTCAACATGCCACTTTGTCGGATCGCAGTGGTGACGTCACCCAATTGCGCTGTCGCCCTGTCGGAGCTTGTATAATCACGGCTTTAGGCAGCCAAGTGCAATTTTTCACACGAACTCACTTAGAAGCTAAGGTGATGTAATATATATGGTACAGATATATACAGTAAATGCAGGTAAAATGTTGAAATATAATCATTGTCAAGTCTTTAAATGTATCTAAAATTACATTTATAATTAGGGTGACCAGATGTCCCGTTTTTTAGGCCTCTGTCCCGACTTTTTGGGGTGCTGTCCCGGTTTTCAATTAGCATTAGCTGGCTGCTCTTGCGCATGCGCAACCGGCAAGCTCCAATCGCGCATGAGCAGTCAGCAAGCGCTCTGCGTATCATGTGCAGTCGGCGCTCGCCTTTCGCGGATGCGCAATCAGCTAGTACCGACTGCGCATGCGCAACCGGGACAAATATGGTCACCCTATTTATAATAAGCATGTGGCCCTTATACTCACAAATGTTTTCTGACCTGGTCCCTTTGCGGAAATAGTTGAAGAGCTGTGGGCTACACCCTCCAGATGGTAAAGGACCCAAAGCAGCCTGTGCTATTACAGAGTACATGCCCACAGCCTAGAAATAGAGGCGGATAGACAACGGAATACCTAGCAGGGAGAGGTAGAAAATGAGACCCTTCCTGCTGCACTTAAATAATAAGCTGCATTTAAATAAATAAAAAATACTCCAAAGCTCACATCCAAAACGTCAAATAATATAGAACAAACCACTGCAGAACTAGTTGCACATGATAGCAGCACCTGTCACATACTGCTCTCCACCCCACACCCATTTAACTATTCTACCTGCAAATATTGTACTTTTTACACATGCTTTGGCAACATTAGAATGCTTCATGTGCACATAACGCGTATTTGATTTACTTGCTGCTGACCAGTGGGGGCAGTCACACACCACCATGACTGGATAAAGCAGCCGAGAGAGGGCTGTAGGATGAGCTTGTCCGGGAGACGTGCCTAAAACAAACTGGGAGACGGAACATAGCGCAGATCTGTGACCTTCCAGACACTGAGACTTTCATTTTCCATTTTGCAATTAGCGAATGTGGAGAATTTTAGCACGTTGCATCTGTTCCCCTCACTGTTCCTGACACCGCAGCACCCAGCTGACTCAGGCTCACATATATTAGCGCTGCTAATAATTACAGCTGTTTAATATTCAGAGGCCAGGCTTTCTAGCACCAGAGCCATGCATAAAAACGAAAGCTGCCGGCCGTGCTGCAAAATCTGTCTCTACACACGTGCACACGTATTTATCTAGCACCTGTATATACTTGGTTATTAATGGACATATACAAAATATATACACAAAATATGTATACATTATATAAATATACATGCATACACCCCTCCCAATCCACATTTGCATAGATGAAACACATTTGTACACATATATATATATATATATATATATATATATATATATATATATATACACACACACACACACACACACACACACACACACACACACACACACTATAATATGTCTGCTCTCCCAAATACACTAATTCAAGAGATTGCAAGCTGTCTGTGACATGGATTGATTGCGCCTGTAACTCTGCCATGTTCACGGGAAGTGCTATAAAAGGCTATTTGCATATAACCTCCTTCCCCTTTACACGGGTACATACTCCATGAGGCGCTTGTTTTCCTCACAAAGCAGTGTAGCTGGATCGCCGCTCTGATTTATATCTCTGCAGCAAGGAAGGCGAGACAAAAACATTCATCTCCGGGAAACGTGAAGATGAGGTTCTCGCTATGCCGCTTGTTGCACCGAGCTGCCCGAGCCTATTCCCATCCTAGCATCACCAACTGAGGGGGCTACATGAATGGGAACATGATCCTGGCCTCTGAAGTGGGAAAGGCCAGCCTACTTGTGCTTAAGGATGCTGCTCTGTAGGTTGTTTTTCTTTTCTCCTCTGCTCCAGATATATTTCCTCTCTAAGGCCTTGTCTAGGGTGACGCTGAGCGGGCGCGTGCTGGCCGCGATGAAACACATTGCAGCAATGTGTGTGGCCAGCGTGAGCAAACTTGAATATGCCGCTCGCTGGTGCGTCGTGGGCGAACAAGCTCCGTGACGTCATGGCCGCACCCCCCTCCTACTCTCCCCGTGCGCGTACCTAGCTGGCCAAAAATCGCCCGCCTGAGCAGAGTGCGTGACGTCACTGTGCGCGAGCACGCTCGCTCCTTGCCTGGCCGCAGCCTTAGGCTAAGGCCCCGGTAACGCGCGCCCACGAGATTGGCGGCGCGTTCAGCCGATTCCCCGGTCTGCAGCTCACTGCAGGCAGAGAGACCGGGGGGGAGGGGGGGAGTGACGGGGGCGCAGCCATGATGTCACTCGGCAGGTTCGCCCTCATTGGCTGAACCGCCGGGGGGCGTGCCTAATCGCTCGACGCGAGTCCTGCTCTCAATTCTATTGAGAGCAGGAGCAACTCTCGCCCGAGCGCACACTGGCCGCACGTGCACAGATAGAAGTCGCGATCTGTGCTCTGTTGGGGAGTGATGGGATTGTGGCCATGATGGGGCATATCTGCCCTTCCATTGGCTGCCCGCCGACCATGTGATCGCGGCACGGGAAGACAAAGTTCTTGTCTTCCCTGCCAGCGCACGCGCCATCGCGATTCGTGAGCGCCCACACAAGAAGCTACTGGGGCCTGCCTGATAAAGGAAACCGCAGCGGCCACTGGCGACCTGGCCTAACGCAGCCAGCAATGGGTGAAACCCCATTTCCTTGGATGGACATGAATGCCTCAACTTAGTGGTGCTCAATTCCAGTCCTCAAGCCCCACCCCAAACAGGTCAGGTTTTCAGGATATCCCAGCGTCAGCACAGGTCAGTCAGTCTTTGACTGAGCCTCTGATTGAGCCACCTGTACTGAAGCAGGGACTGATTTGAGCCACCTGTGCTGAAGGTCTGGAGTTGAGCATCCCTGCCTTGACTGCATGCTATCCGCATCCCACCGTACTACACTGCATGCTACCCGCATCCCACCGTACAACACTGCATGCTACCCGCATCCCACCGTACTACACTGCATGCTACCCGCATCCCACCGTACTACACTGCATGCTACCCGCATCCCACCGTACTACACTGCATGCTACCCGCATCCCACCGTACTACACTGCATGCTACCCGCATCCCACCGTACTACACTGCATGCTACCCGCATCCCACCGTACTACACTGCATGCTACCCGCATCCCACCGTACTACACTGCATGCTACCCGCATCCCACCGTACTACACTGCATTCTACCCGCATCCCACCGTACTACACTGCATGCTACCCGCATCCCACCGTACTACACTGCATGCTACCCGCATCCCACCGTACTACACTGCATGCTACCCGCATCCCACCGTACTACACTGCATGCTACCCGCATCCCACCGTACTACACTGCATGCTACCCGCATCCCACCGTACTACACTGCATGCTACCCGCTTCCCACCGTACTACACTGCATGCTACCCGCATCCCACCGTACTACACTGCATGCTACCCGCATCCCACCGTACTACACTGCATGCTACCCGCATCCCACCGTACTACACTGCATGCTACCCGCATCCCACCGTACTACACTGCATGCTACCCGCATCCCGCCGTACTACACTGCATGCTACCCGCATCCCGCCGTACTACACTGCATGCTACCCGCATCCCACCGTACTACACTGCATGCTACCCGCATCCCGCCGTACTACACTGCATGCTACCCGCATCCCACCGTACTACACTGCATGCTACCCGCATCCCACCGTACTACACTGCATGCTACCCGCATCCCACCGTACTACACTGCATGCTACCCGCATCCCACCGTACTACACTGCATGCTACCCGCATCCCACCGTACTACACTGCATGCTACCCGCATCCCGCCGTACTGCACTGCATGCTACCCGCATCCCACCGTACTGCACTGCATGCTACCCGCATCCCGCCGTACTACACTGCATGCTACCCGCATCCCGCCGTACTACACTGCATGCTACCCGCATCCCGCCGTACTACACTGCATGCTACCCGCATCCCGCCGTACTACACTGCATGCTACCCGCATCCCACCGTACTACACTGCATGCTACCCGCATCCCGCCGTACTACACTGCATGCTACCCGCATCCCACCGTACTACACTGCATGCTACCCGCATCCCGCCGTACTACACTGCATGCTACCCGCATCCCGCCGTACTACACTGCATGCTACCCGCATCCCACCGTACTACACTGCATGCTACCCGCATCCCACCGTACTACACTGCATGCTACCCGCATCCCACCGTACTGCACTGCATGCTACCCGCATCCCACCGTACTGCACTGCATGCTACCCGCATCCCGCCGTACTACACTGCATGCTACCCGCATCCCGCCGTACTACACTGCATGCTACCCGCATCCCGCCGTACTACACTGCATGCTACCCGCATCCCGCCGTACTACACTGCATGCTACCCGCATCCCGCCGTACTACACTGTATGCTACCCGCATCCCGCCGTACTACACTGCATGCTACCCGCATCCCGCCCTACCCGCATCCCGCCGTACTACACTGTATGCTACCCGCATCCCGCCGTACTACACTGCATGCTACCCGCATCCCGCCGTACTACACTGCATGCTACCCGCATCCCACCGTACTACACTGCATGCTACCCGCATCCCACCGTACTACACTGCATGCTACCCGCATCCCACCGTACTACACTGCATGCTACCCGCATCCCACCGTACTACACTGCATGCTACCCGCTTCCCAACGTACTACACTGCATGCTACCCGCTTCCCACCGTACTACACTGCATGCTACCCGCTTCCCACCGTACTACACTGCATGCTACCCGCATCCCACCGTACTACACTGCATGCTACCCGCTTCCCACCGTACTACACTGCATGCTACCCGCATCCCACCGTACTACACTGCATGCTACCCGCTTCCCACCGTACTACACTGCATGCTACCAGCATCCCACCGTACTACACTGCATGCTACCCGCATCCCACCGTACTACACTGCATGCTACCCGCTTCCCACCGTACTACACTGCATGCTACCCGCTTCACACCGTACTACACTGCATGCTACCCGCTTCACACCGTACTACACTGCATGCTACCCGCATCCCACCGTACTACACAGCATGCTACCCGCATCCCACCGTACTACACTGCATGCTACCCGCTTCCCATCATACTACACTGCATGCTACCCGCTTCCCACCGTACTACACTGCATGCTACCCGCTTCCCACCGTACTACACTGCATGCTACCCGCATCCCACCGTACTACACTGTATGCTACCCGCATCCCACCGTACTACACTGCAAGCTACCCGCTTCTCACCGTACTACACTGCATGCTACCCGCTTCCCACCGTACTACACTGCTTGCTACCCGCATCCCACCGTACTACACTGCATGCTACCCGCTTCCCACCGTACTACACTGCATGCTACCCGCATCCCACCGTACTACACTGCATGCTACCCGCATCCCACCGTACTACACTGCATGCTACCCGCATCCCACCGTACTAAACTGCATGCTACCCGCATCCCACCGTACTACACTGCATGCTACCCGCATCCCACCGTACTACACTGCATGCTACCCGCATCCCACCGTACTACACTGCATGCTACCCGCATCCCACCGTACTACACTGCATGCTACCCGCATCCCACCGTACTACACTGCATGCTACCCGCATCCCACCGTACTACACTGCATGCTACCCGCATCCCACCGTACTACACTGCATGCTACCCGCATCCCACCGTACTACACTGCATGCTACCCGCATCCCACCGTACTACACTGCATGCTACCTGCATCCCACCGTACTACACTGCATGCTACCCGCTTCCCACCGTACTGAACACAGGGCCTTAGTCTCTTCTTTTTGCTCTTCCCCTTTTCTTACGGTCTCTTCTCTCTCCCATCACACTCCTTCACTCTCTCTTCCCCTTTTTCTTACGGTCTCTTCTCTCTCCCATCACACTCCTTCACTCTCCCTTTTCTTGCGGTCTCTTCTCTCTCCCAGCACACTCCTTCACTCTCCCTGTTCTTGCGGTCTCTTTTCTCTCCCATCACACTCCTTCACTGTCCCTTCCCCTTTTCTTGCGGTCTCTTCTCTCCCATCACACTCCTTCACTCTCCCTTCCCCTTTTCTTGCGGTCTCTTCACTCTCCCATCACACTCCTTCACTCTCCCTTCCCCTTTTCTTGCGGTCTCTTCTCTCTCCCATCACACTCCTCTTCACCTTTGTTCGGTTTCCGGCTGGAACACTGACTTCTTTCTCTATCCTCTGACCCAGCAGGATTTCTGGGGTCGTTACCTTGGTCCCTTTTTACTTTGGTCGTCTCCTTCACAGTAAAATGGTCTCTTTTCTGTCTCTCTGCGGGCGTCTCTGTGCTTTTAATGGTACTTTCATAGAAAGCTGCTTTGTAGACCCGCACAGAAGCTTTTACAGGCCAGGTAATGCAGGTTGGATCCCTGCTGAGATACAGGAGACCATGCAAAGGATTCTCAATACATTCAGACTGCAGCCCAGAAACCAAAGAATTACCGTTGATATTTGGGGATGAAAAAGAGAGGCTTTAATGCATGGGCTGGAGGAGGATTTCTATTCACAAATGATTGCTCTAATGACCTGCTCTTTCCTGGAGATAATTGCTTTATTAACCCCTTGAATGTCACCAAAACCTGTGGATAATGACTCCCTTTCACCACAGCTGCTGATGATCCTTGTAGACTATTGATTAACTCTTCATAGTTACATTTGCTAAAAGGCCATTGTTTAACCCCCTTTCTGCCACAGAGCCCTTCAGAGATGTTATGAAACCTCTAAGGCAGCGGTGCGCAAACTTGGGAGCAGGCCCCCCCCCCCCCCCCCAGGGGGGATGCGATATTGCGGGGGTGCAGGGTTTGCGGAGGCCCTGCGCGCTTCCCGAAGGCATTTAAATTAAGGAATCGCCCCTGCTGCATGAGAGCGCCACGTCACGCGCACCATCAGCATGGAAAGAGGCCAGCAAAGCTGTGCAAAGAAATGCTGGCCTCTGAAAACTACGGGATACATTAAGAGGCCTGCTACGGATACTGTCTATCTGTGGGACATTTCCTAAGTCTCACAGTGCAACGTAGATCTGCACAGATGCTGGAAAAAACATGGGGGAATGAACCCCTTTACTGCCACAGATCTGCAGAGCCTCAGCAAACCCTTGCAATGAGAAATCCCTTGTGTTTACTTACAAATCCCCTTCCCACAGAGATCGGCATCACATTGATGAGCATTTCCACACTGAAACTACAGACCCTTCATTGCCACAGAGCATTGGTTGAACCGGTGTAGATCAGATACGTATGTCATTGTCCGTGCTCATTACAACTGCCGAGTTCCTGCAAAGCACTGCAAAAGATCGACTTAAATACTGCTAATGTTCTCCCAGACACGTGCACAGAAAGATGTAGCCAGGGCTATTGCAACTGCTCATAACGCAGAATATCGCACATTTTCCACCTGACCGTCACAGAATATCCCACCATAACACGCCAGCGTGTGCAACAACCTGTGCTACATATGTACTGCAGTGTATTTTAATCTAAGAGTTGGTGCCTTTTGGGGCAATTAGTTTACCCTTGCAATGCCAAAAAGACCTGTAGATCCTTAAATAAACAATACATCGCCCAACAGTGGTGGAACTGCCCTATGTCCAGGGCCTACCACCTTTAGGGTGGCACTTATTTTAGCAGCTGGAACAGCGTTCTGGTGTTTCTAAAGGCCCCCTCTCCATACCCCCTCCCACCCGTGGTGCGGGGCCGAGGGAGCCCACCGACGTAGTCCTAACATGAAAGGCCGCACCGAAAATTGGGCCAACTTCCACAATCGCCGCCTAAGTGGGCTCTCTTCATCGCCGCATAAGGTCCCAACACACAGGTAGGACCCGGAGGGGGCCTTTGTTATTTGCCCCGGGACCCACCTGTGACAAGTTTCGCCCCTTCTGCCCAATACTCTACAGAATACTGCAAATGAATGACAGCCAGGCGTTGCGTCCCCACGGAGCCTCTCAGGCTGACCTAATGGGAATTTATGACACTGTTGATGAAAATGTTAGCATCACATTGAACAAAATACCAGAAAAATTCGATTTTGCAATTACATTCACAAATGCTGTCACTACATGAATTCACGCAGTAATTGTATATCCTAGAAGTAATTAGGTATTTAATTATTGTCTCGAGCCTGTTCTGTAGGAGATTTCATGAACTTAACTATTGATAAACTGATGGGTTGGTCACTGTGGAATGAAAGGGTCGGGAAACACTGGACATAATCATCAATTAATCTGCTCACTATTAATGAAATCATTGGATCATTCATTAAAAAGTACAGAGGAATGATTAACCCTGTGGTTATCAGAAAAAACAACTGCGGCAATGCCCTCAATGCAAGAAACATGTACAAAGTGTCTTAACCCTTCCACTGCTTAAACCCCTGGGACATTTATTAAACTATTTATTTAGAGCTATACAGTATCAATTCACCCATACACTGGTAATGATACCTGTGGGGCATCATGTAATCCCTTCATTGCTACAGACATGTCTTTTCTTAATCTAATCTACGATGTTTCCTGCAGAGCTTCAATTAACTTTTTAACAGTTTAGGTAGTGTGAGGCAATGTTTAACCTTTTCACTGCCACACAGGCCTGCAGCACATTGGTTAGACATCTAGTTGCTGAGATCTATGGAGCAGGGCATTGTAACCTGTGGTGAATGCATCACTTGCGATAGCTACACAAGGTTCTACCAAACAGGACGCCATAGTCTCATGGCTTCTACTGTACATCTCTTGCTGAGGGAAAGAGTTTAGCAGCTCAGAGAAGACACACACAACACAACTTTCCCTCTAAGCAGAATGAATTCTCAATAATGTATCTAAATCTAAGGGGAAATGTATATATGATAAAGGTACAAGCACTTTATAACACCTTTCCATACACTGATAGTACAGATGAGCTTGGATAGCACTGTGATAGAGCATTTGTTAACCCTTTCACCTATGTAATTTGTTCTATACTAATTAGATACCTATAAATGCATTTTACATTTACACTGCTGATTAATATTTCAAAGGTGATAATGTAACACAATTGCAGATGTAAAACACAGACCCCCAGGATCAATATAGAGATGGAATATGCACCACACCCACCATCCATACCGAGTACCCCCCATAGCACCCTTACAGGTTCACTCCCCAAAAAGACAATGATGCAGAACCCATACAGAGACACCCATCCCGTTGCCTTCCTGAAGAAGTCGGGAGGAAGGAGATCTGAAGGCAGTGCCTACTTTTGCTGGGAGAAAAGGGAGGCTACTCAATTCTCAGTACATTTATTCTGCACTCAGCATGTGGCGCTGATAACAATACAAGGAAAAGCACCATGAGTGGAGGTACAGCTGTTGATCAATGCTGAGCATCCTGAAGTCACTCCCCAGAATGCTCTGCACAGCACTCCAGGGTGCCACTCTGGAATGTACCAGCACTGTGGTCCTTTGTCTTATGTTGTCATTAGCACCACATGCTGAACATAAATGTATTCTATCAGACCTGACCTTCTTTTCCCAACAGCTACACAGAACCTGTTGATTCAGATAGCAGCAATCCTGGGTGCCACAATACCCCCGTTGAGAGCAATTTTTTTTTTTTTTTACACAAATCTACATTGACTTAAAGATTGAATTCCAGTTTACAAAGGTCTCTCATTTTCCTTTTATTAAAGTGAAAATGTAGCATAAATCTCCAGCGGGGGGGATTTTGATATGTAATATATTTTGGTCAGAAGTATTCTAAGGGCGCACGTATAGTGCCCGCGACGCGTGACGTCACTCGTCGCCGCTAGCGAAAGTTGTATTTCGCTTTGCGGCGGCGTCACGGGCGACCAGGCTATTGATTGGTTCAGGGGCTGTCACATGAGGCGACCAGCCCCTGAAAAATCAAATATTCCCGGCTTCAAAAAATCGCGTCACCCTGTCGCTTTGTCGCCGTCGCGCCTACTATAAGCGCACGCGGCGGCAGTGCATTTGTTTTCGGGCGACGTCGCATTGCCGGCACTATAAGCGCGGCCTAAGATTGCCACTGTTGCACTGTAAGCTGCGGTGCTCTACAGATAGAACACCTAGCAGGATGGGGGGGGATTTAGGCATTTCATTCACCTGTAGAGCCCCCGTCACTGGACTACTGAGGGTAAGGATTATGATCTTGATCATGGGTTATAAATTACCGCAAGAGTTAATGCTTGTGATATCAATCACGTGCGATAGATTATATCCCTAAATATCCCCCCCCCCTCTGGTCAAAATGTAATGTGTGTAGTAGTGTAAATCCACAAAGATGGCTTCATTGGGTTCATGTCTGTGAGGCTAGTAATGGATTTAAAGTTACGTTTGTTTAAGTATGCTCTCTTTGGTAGGACATGGTATGCATAAGGATGGGAGAAGTTATCTGTCCATAACACTCTGCCTTCCTGAGCCGAGAGAGCTGTTCAAGAGTTCCTGAAGTTAGGAGTTAATGTTCCTGTTGGTAAATGCTGCAGCAATTACAAGTTGGAGCCTGACCCGCTTAGGGCACAGAGTCAGAAAGCAAAAGGAACATGTGACCAAGCCCAGCTCTACGGACCTAATGAACATGTTGCTGGAGAAGTAGGGGGACAACTGGGGATTCCAATGAGATATACCTGAAATCTAACAGGCAGTGTTCATGAGCTTGCTATTCCTTGTCCCTCAGAGAAAATATAAGTGCCCCTCTGGCCCTGAGAATAATTGAGGAAAATGGCACCCCTGAGATACACCTGTGTGACTGGCTGCCGGATACTACCACCTACACGGAGTGTGGCCTCTTGGCCGGGGGAAGGGTGCTACACACCAGTTCCAGTTTCTTTTCTGCACAGATTGTCTTCTGCTTCAATGCTTTGCTGTCCCCACTGGCAACAAAAGGGTAAAATTGAGGTTTGGGTGCTATATACCCTTTGGGTGCCTACGGACGTAGTTACTACGTCACGGGGTCTGGCACTCCAGGGGCCCCATGACGTTCTAGCCACGTCATTATCTTATTGTTCATTTTGTATCAGGAAGTGGAACGGAAGAGGACTCTGTCATCATCAGTGACGGAGCGATCAGGTAACCGCAAGTGTCCTCCATCAAAGGGTTAATAATGTCAGAGCTATCAAGTCTTACTCAGTTCAGCCTCAGGCTCTAGTCATAGGGTATATTCACTAGGACCCTAAACTCCTTAACACCCATCATCTCTCTCAGCATTACTCATTAACCCCTTCCCAGCTAAATTAATTATTATTCAAGCTGCTGTAGGCTCATTTTAGCAGATAAGGGGTTGAAATGTTCACTTTAATTAATAACTTCAAATTTCACTCTTTTGGGACCGCCACCAATATATTACTGCCAACATCGGTGTGCTGAAATCTACATATATTTCACACACATACTTTGAACCACAATATGTAATACTTTATTCGAATATGTATTTTTGTCTTGTATTAGCCCTGGAGAAGAGCAGATTTGTTGTAGGTTGTGACCTTTTAGCGAACCAACATTTGAGTTGTTCTTAGGTGACATTACAGAGTATAGCGTTTTCAAAATCTCCACAGTGAATCTTCACCTGTTGGGGAGGGGGGCGTCTCACATACGGAGTACCCAGAAGTGATAAAACTCCATAAGCAATAAAGTCCATATAGTGACTACTGAAATTATTAGGAATGGTGCTGGATACTGACTATGAGATAAATCTAGGCTTTTCCTGATACATTTCCTCCAAGCTTGAATTTTTTTTTTTTTTTTTTAACACACAAATGTATTTTCTACTGTATATGCCTTATTCTCTACAAAAGCCGCCAGCGGTCCCCGGAAAAGCTGAACATTTGCTATCTTTACCCTCGTAGTGAAGCGGGTTCTGAGGCAGAGCAGAGAGCTACGAGCATCCCGTGGTGGTCAAGGTTACCTTCCCAGCCAGCCGCAGGGAGCAGCTCCGCTCTGTGACAATAGCAGTAGGAAATGATTGTGCGGCTTGTATTATCATTCAAATGAGGACGTGGAGAAGAAGAGGTATTTCACTTGATTGGGAGAATAATAGGACCCATTTATCTGGCGTGCCTCAACCTTTCATATCTCTCACACTGTTTTACGAGCCGCATCTATCACAGAGGAAGAGGACACGCAGCTAGTCTGAAATTATCGAGGAAATTTGATTGGGGGGGTGGGGGCTGATTTGGAAGAAGTGGGGATCCATTAAACGCAGACACCAGGGGCCTGGGCTTGCTTTCCAAGTCCAATTTTTGCCCAATACATGTTGGGAGCAAATGGAAGGATATTACTGTAGTTTGTTAACCCCCCTCGGGGCCCGCTCTCACATTGCACCCACACAATGACAGTCTTACAATTACAGTACTACATAATAAATAAGCCTGTGTTGGTCTGTCAGTTGTAAAACACGTGTGAGGTGCACATTTGTACATAATCACATATATATATATATATATATATATATATATATATATATATATATATATATATATATATATATATATATATATATATATATATATATATATATATATATATATATATATATATATATATATATATATATATATATATATATATATATATATATACATACATATATACACACACACACACACACACACACGCACGGAAATTAACTGATGCACAGTCGAAACAAATATACAGTATATATTTGTGTTTCGACTGCATCAGTTCATTTCTGTGTGTTTATATGTGTGTGTATCAGTGCCTTTTCTGTGTGTGTTAGTGACTTTGTACAGTGGGCCAAAGCACATCAGATGCAGATATAAATACCCCCATTAACATTTGTGCTTACAAACCCTTTCCCTGCCCGGGTGCTGCTAGCTCCGTGCTGTCTGCTGACCTTCTACTGACAAAGTGCTGTTTTCATGCTTTCTCCCTGACTCCTCATGACAATAGGTTTGCCCACTGCAAGCATGTTGATGGGACAGGTTGCTCCAGTCCAGTTTTTATTGTTCTCTCTATCCCCAGTGAAACCAATGAGCTGCAAATCCCAGGATGCTTTGAGAGAGAGAAGACAAAAAGCAGAACTGAACGAACTCGTCTCACACACATGATTATATTTGGCATGTGCAACCGCTAACTGAAGATCAACAGAATATGAAGAGATCTTCCTCATTTCCCTCCCAAATATCCCTCCCAGGGAGCTGTCACATGTTGGGCCGTGGAGGTTATTATACAGGATACTGCGTTCCTATTACATCTTGGTCAGGTCAATCTATATAAAAGGACTTGTAATTCTTTAATTTCCACTACATAGAAGGGTTGACCCCCGAGGATTCCCAATTGTTGCGGGTTACCATGAATGTGAATGGCTGGTGACTTATCCAGCATTGAAGGGGTTAGTGCCTAGGTTACAGCTGCCGGTAATCCTATCATGATTGCAATGTTTGCTCTGTAATGGTTTTGCAGGTACCTGCCCACGGTCCTATTGCCAGTAGCAGCTGATTGCTCTGGCTGTTTGTTCTGTAATATGTTACAGTATTTTATGGCTCTGAAGGGATTAAGCTACAGGAACAGAGTTGCCAACAGACTGGGTTACCAGCCATGATTAGCTTTGCTCTGAAATGTATTGGAGGGCTTTGTTTTGCTAAATTTGCCAGGTACAAATATTCCATTCAAAGGCTTTTTAGTTCAAACATGCCATTTTCTCTTTACACATGCATTGTCTCTTTGTCTTGGACGATTTCAATATCTGGCATCAAATGAGGTTGTTTTGTTATTTCCAGAAATACACCAAGAAAGAGCCACTTTGTAATGGATTCTAGTTTCTCGTGCTGTTTTCTTCCCTGGAAAAAAGCTCCATGGGTCTTGGGGCTGTGAGCTGCACAGGATTGTGTTCGACCACATCCCAGACCCCCTACTCTATATGATGAGAAACTCATAGTTGATGCATGCATCAAGTGAATGACAGACAGGACACTGTTAACGGTGTATTACTGAACTTCTCACCATATTGAATAGGGGGCAGTAGCAGAACTGCTGCCGGTTCTCCTGCACCAGGCCTACAACTTTTAGCTGGCCATCCTCCGGCACTCTTTTTTAATTCTGCTAATTTAACTACGTCAGAAAAGTCCCTTGCTCCAGTCTCGCTGGTTCTCAAATGCTGGCCGCTGGAGGCATTGTGTTTACAGAAGCCGTTTGTGGGGTGTATCTGAGAGCTTGGCCTACGTCACTTACCATCATACTACCATTGGCAAGCAGTGCTGTGGCGAGAGGTGAATACTGAAGGGCAGGACAAGGGCGGCAGGCGTGGGTTGATGTTTTCAGAAGTTAGAACAGACTCCTGCGCCCCTCCACTGTCCTCCCTCGCCCATCCCAAGCTACTGTTGTGGGTGCTCTCAGATTCTTCCGGTTCTGACCTCACTAGACCAATTGCAGATCACAGGATAGTGGTGACTGTCTAGCTGAAAAGTTAGTGTCTCCCCAATTATTTTCTAGGATTTGGGAATTCAAGTGGTGGAGCCATCTATTTGTTATAAATTTGTGTGTAGCCCCCTTTCCCTATGACTATGGGAACTACGTATGCTGATTACCTGTGGCTCACAGAAGGCCTAAGCCTCCGCTGCATGGAGCCTGGGGTGAGCTTCCGCCCTTCTCAGTACAGCGCCTCCACCTGATGAGGGATCCCAGTGCAGCGGGATAACCCCTCACAGGAACCAATTACATTGATGAGTAATATACACACATAGGTATAATATAACTGTTTACTGACACACTTATAACAATAATATCCACAACACACGTCCCCCAACACAATGTTCACCACCCCTGTAGTACAGAGGGTGCCCATGGCACCTAACCACCCCGGTGTCCACATAACAATGCACACCCAAAGTGTGTGGAGTAGCGCTACCCCTGTTTGAGATCGCTGGTGCACGGTGGTACCTTCCTGGTCTCAGGCCAGACCAGGGTATACTGGAGATCCTGAATCAGCAGGGCCGCAACGTGATCCCACGACGTGGGGTCTGCCAAATCCCCTCTCTCCTTACCAGTGGTGTCCGTCTCTTGAGGGAGCTCCTGCAGGAGCGTCTCCCTTAATGTCTATAGTGTGGTCTGGTCCCAGACCGCAGGCTGCAAATCACTGTGTGGCGTCCGTCCGACGGTGCCACAACACTCTCATTATGGACAATACAAAGGAAAGTGTCCCTATCTGGGGGCCTTCCCTATGATACAATTGCTACTGTGGCTCTAGGCCTAACTGGGACCTTTGGGGGGAAGTCTTGCCTTGTCCGGGAGCCACTGGCACCTGGACACTACCTTCTTCCTTTCTGTCCCCGTCACAAATGTCTGCCTCCATTGCATTTTCCGCGCTCTTGAGCCTATCGGACCTAATGGGAAGAACTTACTTACCAGTGCCGGCGGCCTCCGTTTTGCCGCCCTGCATCTCCTTCAAAATCGAGCAGCAAATGACGCTGCGGACGTCACTCGGCGTCTCGTTGCTATGGCAACTGTGACGTTGCGACGTCAAATGGCATTGTCTCGTTACCATTGTAACGCAACGCCGTGCAACGTCACGTTGGTGATGTCCGCGGCATCATTTGACGCTGGATTCTGAAGCAGGATGGCAGACGCAGGTGGCAGACACCGGCAAGTCCCAAAGGGCGGCGGATTTGTAAATCCGCCTCTGCGCAGACCAACACACCAGGTACTAGTTCTTAGTCAGTGAAACCAAGTCAACAGTTGGTTAATAGTAAAAGCGTAAGTAAAGATGGTAACTGGTCCAGATCATCGATTCATTCGAGGAGAGCAAGAGTGAAGTTGCAGTAGACATGCAGGCAGTAAAAAGTGTTTCAAATAGTTTTGATCTTACTGGTGTCAAGTCGTAGCAAATATATTTGTCTCAGATTGTGTTTCCCAGTATGGGTTGAAGAGGGCCCTAGTTCATATACTTGCACCATGCCCCACAATGCACTTGTTCTGACAATGTTGAATGTACCTATGGCAGTGAAGATGTTAATTTTAAAGCAGCGATCCCCTCTACTAATTATCAACAATACCGCAGTAAAAAGAAAGTAAATCTTTAAAGTTGCACTTTGGAGATATATGCCTTTCTGGGTTAAATAAAATGGCTGCTGCCATTTACCCACATTGAATCAAGAGGTTACCATGGTAACAGCTGAAGTCAGAGAAATGATAAACGGGAAAATTCAGCAAAAAGTAACATTTTTGAAAAAAATTAAAAACAAGAAATAGATCAACAGAATAAAAACGGTTATTTGATTTTTTTTTTTTCAAGAGGATTCCTGCTTTAAGTGATGTTCTTACCTCATCTTCCTATTCTTACTCTCGATTATCACATTGTCAGTTCTCCACATCTCTCTGTCCTCAGCAGAGATTATTGTCAACATGGAACCAACATACAGGAGACGAGAGGCATTAAGATGAGTTACAACATGTAAATTAATAATGCCAAATACCAATCCCATTAAATAGCAACTGTAGCCATGACTGGTTCTTGGTTACCAGTCTGCCCTCACTGGCAGTAAGCCCTGATAAGAGCAGGCCTGCCAGTACTTATCAGGGGTTTTCCCCACTCCCAGCAGTGTTCTTGAGTGACAGGTGGGGAAGGTGGAACCAGGCCTCGGTTCACCCAGACCTGGTACCCACCTCCTGGTTGTACTTAAGGGGAGTGCCGCCCAAATTTAGAGAGTGCCTCTCCCCACTTGAGAGAGGCAGGTCACACACAGGTTGCCTGAATACTGGCCTTCCCTGTTCTTCTTCCCCTTGGGGGAGAGTGAGTGTGCACCTTTCCCCTGAGCCTGATAGAGGATCAGGGAAGAGCAAGGACTGCTGCTGGGGCCCATGACCTGTAGTGCAGGTCCAGGGACCACCCTACAGCTGGAGATATCACCAGAGACTGCATAGGGCAGAGGCCTGCTATAACTGCATTGAGCTGAACAGAATAAACTGTTCCTGTTTCATATACCTCCTGCCTGGTGTTTGATCTTGCTGGGGAAGGAGAGGGATTGTTTCTATCGTAGGAGATCGCCTCCATACATCTGGAGCCTGCGACAGATGGAGGCGCTGCACTGCTAGAGAACCATCATGGGTATATACCCCAGAAACCTGTCCTGTGTCCCCACAAACATCGGCGGCGACTCAGCCCTCCTCCTTACTTATAGGTAGCACGCACCACACATGCTGTAATGGCAGAATCTCCCATCGGGTGGGGGAAACACTGTTACACAACATATCCGGCTCCCGTGTGTAGATGCAATAGTTGGTAAGGTCCCAGCAATCTAGTGGTACTTGGGGAACAAATTATAACACAAGCAAGGTCATACATCACATCCTTCTACCTAAACAGAGTTGGAATGCCTAGGCCAGGCAGAGGTCCCTGCTACACTGAGAACAGCAGCTATACAGCATGGTACATAGTGTGCAAAAAAGCGTATCCCAAGGAGCTTGCCATATTATTGTTAGTACCAGGGACAGATTGTGAATGAATAGCCATAATCACAATGAGGGGAGAAAGAGAGTGGCAAAGACAATGCCCCCTGTTCAATATTGTGTAGAGGTATTCTCTGTGCTGGAGATGACATCATCTCTATTCAAATGAATGGGATTACAATATTGTCAAGCACAGGGAAGCCATCTTTACAGAAGGGAATAGGGGCCAGAGATGGAAGTGGGTTTCAACAATGATGCCACTTGGAATATTATATAAATACATTTCTCTGCAATCTAGTGCTGAGCTCTCCATGATCAGAGGATTTGTTCTGTCAGAATCAGAACTTCATTAGTATCCATAATAATAATTAATAATTGCTTGTTCTTGTATAGCGCTGCTAGTTTTATGTAGCACTTTACAGAGACATTTTGGAGACACAGACCCTGCCCCGTGGAGCTTACATTGGCCATTCCGCTTGACTAATCAGTTGTAGAGCGTTTGTAAAAATGTGAGTGTTGTTTGCCCCCTTTTTAAATCTACACAAAATGTGGCACAATGTTTGTGTTAGACACTGGGATGTGGGTTATACCTATACTTACGGAGTATATACAGTACATGCAATATGGTGTTAAGGTTTTTGTTATGTGCAAGATAATGGACACAGCGTGATAGCACATTTTATTACTAACATAGGGAAATAACTCAGAAATGTGTTAAGACTGGCAATAAAATGTTTCTTGTAGCTTTATTGTTTGATATCTGAAAATGTTTATATATAAAGACATATAGCGAGCAGTAGCTTGTGATAAAGGCTCTGATGTGTGAGATCCCGGTTTGGGAGTTGGGACCCAGTGCTAGCTGCTTGTGAGCTAGTGACTCATAGATTGCAAGCTCTTCAAGGCAGAGACTCAGGAATCATTATGTATGGCTGTTCTGAAATTCTCTGGTTCTAATGTGAGTTGATGAACTGATGTGTCAAATGAAGGAGGTAAGTTATGTTCACGGTGCCAACATTGGGAGAAATTCTATTTTGGGCAAAATGTGGTCCTTTTGTTTCATTGTATCTCCCATACAACACAATTGGCTGAAGATACTCTACTCAAACCTCAAACTTCCCACAATTCAGATCCACTTCGCTTCTAGTGCTTTTTTTTGCTAAATGTCTAGTTTTTACATTTTATCATTAGGTGAAGGAGTGGCTCAGTGAGTAACGACACTGACTGACACTGAGATTGCTGCAGGGTATTCAACTCCCGGTGTCGGCTCCTTGTGACCTTGGGCAAGTCACTTTATCTCCCTGTGCCTCAGGCACCAAAACATAGATTGTAAGCTCCACGGGGCAAAATGCCTGCAAAATATCTCTGTACAGCGCTGCGTACAATTAGCAGCGCTATACAAGAACATGCTATTATTATTATTGACACTTTCTGCCTACAATAATGCCCTTTTGCGCATGCACTGTCGATTTGTATACGCACATTTGCCACAATCTTTGTATCGTATTTGGTACCATTGTGCAAATTTACAAAGCCATGAACCATATCAAAACCCCCCTGGAGACGGCAAAGGACATGCACGCAGAGTGTTAGCCTGGGACAGTTAAACCACATGAGCTCCTTTCTATGTTGCTCTAATGGGAAGTCTTTGGACCTTCGCAATACACAATTTCAAAGACCAGTAAATAATACCCCTTATTTCTTTTGCTGCTGCACTATTAGCTTTCACAAATGAAAATAAATAAATAAATGGATACAATGTGTAGAGAGTGTGTGTATCGTTTCTGCGTGGGATGGAAGGTCAGAAGCCCAAGGCTAAGCCAATGGATTTGCTTTAGACTTCCCGACCTTGTTTACAATATGATTACAAAACAAAATGTGAACATGAATTAAAGCAAGATAAAAAATTGTTTTATAGGTCTCCCTTCAACCTGTCAAATGTGGGCATGCAGAAGGAGGTGTCTCTGACACTGCCACTTTTGTGATTAAACCATTAATAATATCTCAAGTGCATTTATTTCACATATCATGTCAAATTCATAAGCTTAAAATTATGAAGCGTACGGCTGTTGCAGCACTCCAGAATATGATTAGTTATTTGATAGACACAGGGAAGGCAGGGTTGGAGACCAGGCACGGATGCCACTGCATTTTAACAACTTTGGCTTTTAATCCATTGAATGCAGACCATTTTGTAACATAAATAGATACATTAATTAAAAAAAAAATATATGTAGATGAAATATGGGTCAGTATTTGAACTTTCTTACTGCAGCAGTAACCTACGCTGCATTACTCCGCTTATATAAATCCACTGCTCTGTGATGTGTTGAGAAGGTTAATTATTGGTTCTGTCCCCTGTGTGCTGTGGTTGGATTGTGCACCTGACACTCACACAGGCTCCTGGCTGCGCTCCCTGGGTTTTGCTCCTCTGTGTTTCCCAGACCTGCCAGAGCCCATAAATCTGGCTGAGTGTTAGGTGAGTATAAAAGGCATTGAGTGATGGAGGACTAGGGCCATCTATCTCCGTGCCCATTCTACAGGACTCAGGGCCAGGGGAAGAGAGCCAAAAAGACAAGACAGGGAGAGCGTGACGCCTGTTGCTTGGCATGATAAGGATGAAATATCTGCTCTTAAATTAAATTCATACAATATTTACCGACCCACCAGGGGAAGGAGGCTCTTTAAGAAAATATGCAATAAAGCGATTCAATAATTCATGGAGAGTTTGGAGAAGGGGAGGGAGGGGACACCCCTTGGTTCTTGTTTTGGGATTGTGACTTAGTAAATGTAGCAAATGGAAACATGAAATGTGCCCGGAGGCGGATAATATTATAGAGCAACAGAACCAGACGGCTAATAAAAAGCTGCGGAGACGGAAGGGGAGGAAAGAGGGAGAGAGACGGAGGGAACCGAGCAAGGAAGAGAGAGACGTCGGAGTGCCTAGCAAGGAAAGAAGTGCTGGAACGTAACCCCTTGGCTTCCAGCAGGGACTGCAGAGTATTTATTTGCAATGTTTAGCTGGCTCATTAAAGATGCGGGTGCAAAGGCTGTACAAAGAAATTGCAGCTGAAGGCCGATAAGAACCACTTGGCCCATCTAGTTTGCCCATATTGTTAATGCTGGAAAGCCTCAGACCCCATTGTCGACCCTGGATTTTTACTATTCTCTAGGTCTAGGATATTTGATGTCTACCCAAAGCAGTGTGTAGTTATTTGAATGTATTATCCAGTACTACTTTGGCTGAGAAGCTGTTCACTGATGTAGCACTTCCACACATGTCCCCATAACTACCAGCTTCAGAGTATAATCTCTCATGCTAATATACTTTCTCTAATAAATGCTAACTTTGTGTACCTTGTTTATACCCCCAATGTATGAACCTCCCTTCCCTGTCCTTTCTTCCATAGTTTACATGTTAAGGCTCTATTATCAATCATAGACTATATGATGCAGACTATGCATCACTTCTCCATGTGGCAGCAGGGCCGCCAACAGGGGGGTACAAAAGGCACAGGCGTCCCGGGCTCCGTGATTCCCCCCCCCCTCTCTTCCTCGATTTCCCCCTCGGGACGAAGGGCGGGGAAGTGCCAACTCTGCACCCCCCGCTTGCGCCTCCTGCTTCATGCAGCAGCCGCGGGGGTGCTGCAGCCGCCTGCCAGCACCGCGCCCCACCCCCAGAGCTTACTTCCCACGTGCCAACCCAGCAGCAGCTGCGGAGGATACTTCAGCCGGCCGGCATCTCGCGCCCCCCCTCCAGCTGCCCGCCTCCCGAGCCCACCTCCCGTGCGCCCCCCAAGCCCACCTCTCATGCGCCCCCAAGCCCACCTCCCATGCGCCCCCCTCCTGTGCATTCCCCCCACGCCCACCTCCCGTGCCCTCCCCCCGTGCCCACCTCCCACCCCCGCAGCTGCCAAGGGGACATCGGGGGCAGGGGGGGGAAGCGGCAAGGAAGCACGAAGCAGCATCCACCTAGTCAGGGTAAGTCACCCAACCCACCCAGTCACTCAACTCAGTCACTGTCACCCACCACCCAGTCACTGTCACCCACCACCCTGTCACCCAGTCACCCACCCAGTCACTCAGTCAACCCAGTCACTCAGTCAAACCCCCAGTCACTCAGTCAAGTCACTTAGTCATCCACTCAGTCACCCACCCAGTCACTCAGTCAAAGTCACTCAGTCATCCACCCAGTCACTCAGTCATCCACCCAGTCACTCAGTCACCCACCCAGTCACTCAGTCAAGTCACTCAGTCACCCAGTCACTCAGTCACCCACTCACTCTCACCCACCCAGTCACTCACTCTCTTACCCACCCAGTCACTCACTCTCTCACCCACCCACTCACTCTCACCCAGTCACTCACTATCTCACCCAGTCACTCACTCTCTCACCCACCCAGTCACTCACTCTCTCACCCACCCAGTCACTCACTCACTCACTCTCTCACCCACGCAGTCACTCTCTCACCCACTCCCTCACCCACCCAGTCACTCACCCACCCAGTCACTCACCCACCCACCCAGGCAGTCACCTGTCTTTTGTTGAAAATATAAAAATAAACATGTTGCATTGTAATGTTTTTTTCTGTATCACAATAAGAAAACAGTTAAGTAAAAGTTGCGCGCTAAAAAATATTTGTTCGTGGTAGGTGCGCTATGGGTTCGGGGGGTGGGGGGCACTATGGGTTTGGGGGGGGCACTATGGGTTTGTGGGGGGGGGGGGGGGGGCCTGCTCCTTTCATTTGTCCCAGGCCCCATGATTTCTGTTGGCGGCCCTGTGTGGCAGAGAAGATGGTTAAACTGCTGCTTCATGGTCGAACAACTGTCTTAAAGCAGCATTTCCTGTTCAGAATCTGTCATTCTTGGTGTGCTACAGTAAAGTTTGTTAGGTTTTGCTCTTTGAGCAGAAGGTTAGAAGTTTATGGGTAAAGCAGGAGGTTTTTACATGTATAGGAAGCAAGGGGTCTCCAGAGCTAACTGCACTAATGCCAGCTCCGAAGATCCCCTGGTTTCAGAGATACTTACCAGAAAATTTGCCACTGGTATTTCATTGCGGTTTAAAACCCAGTGTGACGCAGGCCAATACGAAGCCACGATGAATGACGTTGCATCTTCCTATTGGACTGTGTGACCCAGGAGATTTGAATCTTAATTTTGTTTCTCCTAGAGAGGATAGTACCAGCGGCACCTTCCCTGGTACGGTCTAGGAAAATTAGTTATAGCCATGTAATCGCGACCATTCAACTGCGACCATTTCCCCACCGGGACATTTGACCACAGGGGCACTTTGCCGCTTACCCTAAAAACACTAACATTAACCCCTTACCCTAAAAACCTTAACTCCTTACCCCAAAAATCCTAATGTTAACTGTCATGTACAACACACCTGTGAGCATGTGATCTGCATATGGGATCAGGGTTAATAAACTACTCCCAAGCGGTCCCACTTTTCTCCTTTGCAAAGGTCCCTTAAATGGACAATATCTCCCCTAAATCTGTCCCCATATATCACCTGTTATGAACAGCACACAAGTGAGCATGTGACTTAGATATGACCAGGGTTAATACACATGGCTACTCTAGCCAACTCACCTCCTCCGCAGCGGAACTTTCAATAAGTCAATATTAACCCCTTACTCAATTGCAATCATATCTGTAAGCTTCCACCACCCGAGAAATGCAAATAAAATATGTAAAATTAATCAATCTGTCAGAGTCTCAGGTGCCGGTTTATAATAGAAAAAACTATGCACTTAACACACAATCTGCTGTAGCAAAATGTATCCAAAAATGTAAGTACGCTCTCCAGAGCGTTCAATCAGTTAATTCAGAGCCCAAAGCATCACTTATTAAATGTTTTAATATATACAAAAATACAGTGCTTGTATTACAGAACAAAGGATTACAAGAACATACAAATTACAATAAATGCAGGACAGTTTCTTAAAATAACAGGATGAAACATAAAATAGAAACCCCTATACAGTACATGATCAAATGTCATAGGTTTTCTCCCAGAGAGGTCACTGGCGAAGAACTGAGAAATCACGTGTTTGGTCCAAAAACACACCTCTGTTGAAATCTGATTTTCATAATATTTACTCAGATTTATATCCTCCCCCCCCCCCATTGAAACAACATAAGCCCACTCCTCTTAGATCAGCTGCGAGAGACAGTTTTATGACAGGGTAAAAAAACCTGCTACGAACAATGTTGAAATCATGCCTCAGTATATAACCGCACTAATAACTTCCGTTCTTTAATAATTAAACACACGGGTCACATTAACAGGTTCGGGCACTCATGATGGCGGCATCGAGACTAATCACGACCGTCTTAATCTTAAATTTGAGTGACAAATGGATACCTGTCCTTGGCACCTCTTACCCATGCAGTGTGTGGTGCCAGTACATGCCACTCTGTGCCACGAATACACACATGTAACTCTTACGATGTACAGCAGATGACGTCACAGGATATTCTCATTTTTAATAAAGTACTCCAATGAAAGTATACCCTGTGTGTCACCTCTCTGGAATGCACCAGTAATTACTTACAACCATTTAGCTTTCTTTGAGGCTGACATCGTAGTCTCTGCTTATCGTTTAGGACCTTCTAAACCACCCATATCTCACTTTTAGTGGACATGATAGGCCCCCTTGTGACGGTGAGGGGGTACCCAGGCCACTAATAAAGGTATTATGCCTGGCTGGGTGCCCCTCAGCCAGGTTGGGGAATTGTGAATTGTCAGCTCTGCAACCCAATCATGGCAGAATCACTGTTTCTGTGAATAAAACTGTATGTGTATTTTTAAAGTTTCAGGAGTGCCAACCAGCGGAGTTGTGCAGGGCGTGAGTTTCAGGGGTGATTTTACGGTAAAATGTTGTCAGGGTGTGTTTGGGTAGAAGGGGGCCAGTGTTGCGGGTTACCCCAAAACATGTACTCAGGAATTCCCCCAGATTCCTGAGGACATGAGGAACACAGACCAGTGGATAAAATCCTCCCTAGAAAGCAGTTTGCAGCTCACCGCCAAATCTCCCTGCTTCAGTACAGTAACACTAAGCAGGGAATTTAATTACATTCAAAGGTCCCGGTATATGCCCAAACCCCCAGAACCCAATGTGGGGTTCAGCGTTTCTCCCACCAGGTATAAGGTGGCGAGAGTTATATGTTTTTAAGTTACAGTAATGCTCAGTATGGGTAAAAATCCATTTGCATGGGAGACAGCGTTGCTACTCCGCCCTCTAAGCTTCAAAGGCAGTCCAGGATATGGAAGTGTGAAACCATTTATTAGCAAGGAGGGGTAAAAACGTCAATAAGCCATCCTGGCAAGATGTCACCCTGCTCAGACTGAGCGGCACCAGGTAAGAGGGGCAGGGTCTCAAATGCTAAGCGGCAAAGGTGCAAAGTTCGACACATGCCCATAGCAGAATGAGAAGCCCCCCCTGCCAGGTTTGCAAAGTATTGGCAACTCCGTGATAGGGGGACGTAAATATTCCCACAGAGAGAGAGGCTGCACTAGTTAGATATAGGAATGTTAACCCTATAAGAACCCGTGCAGCCCATCAAAAATAAGAGTCATCATGCTGTAACAGATTCACCTAAGATTCAGCTGAGCTTCAAGAGTTCGTAGGAACTAAGGTTCCAAGATCCAATACTACGGGAACAGAATGAAAGAAGCAGCTCCGGCGGAGTAAAACAGCAGTAACAAGTTACACTGCTGACCGAGGACTGTTCCAGGCTCTTTTCGCGACCAACTCCCGCTCCTGAGAAATTGCTCCTAGAGACTTTGTTTTGCAACATCTCGTTTTGGAAACAAGATATTTCGTTTTACCCCGTTCCAGTAAGTGTATTTCCGTTGGAATTGTAAACTAAGCTGTTTGTGTTCATTCTGTAAATAAATCACAATTTATTTTACCTCTTCGCTTTGCTCAATCAAAGGATCCGAGTATTTTGGTGTTTAAAGTTCTGGTCTACCGTGACACCCCCCAATTAAGTCCTCTTGGAAGATCCCAGAACCAGGAAAGGTCTTGACCTGTCATAAACCCAATATTTTGTATTTTTAAATCCAAATTGTACCTCAAGAGCACCAGATAGATTAAAATACATAATATCTCATGATATTATCATGACATTAATCCCTTATCATAAAAACCCTAATGTTAACCCTTACCCTAAAAAGCTTAACCCCTAATCCTAACGCTAATCCGCTACCTCAGGGCTGAAACGGCCAGTGTTTCTGCCCTGGTAAGTATCATAGAAGCAAGGGGTCCCTTCTTCCTATACATGCAACAACAACAAAACAGTAGGAAAAACTGCTCCTTGAATGTGGACGCATGTTAGTTCTGAAAAGCAAGACTAAATATGACTCCAGTGAGTTTAGAGAGAGTGAAAGCTGCTTGTTGAGTGGAGGAAACAAGGAGAACGTGGCCAGGAGAAGCAGGGAGCACAGAAGTAGAAATGGGGATGGCAGGAGTGTCTGACACAGGAGAGAACAAGAGTTATGAAATTAGAAAAAAAGCAAAAACAAGGGAGACAAGAGGTGAGAAAATAAAGTTTGAAAGCCAGTGGGTAAAGAGATGTGGGTGAGAAGTATGCATTAACTTTCATTAAACGGTGTTACACAGAAAATGAGAGAACATGACACCTGATAAGAAGAAAGCTACAGGCAGAAAGAAAGATAAATAGTTTGTTGATTGAACAGAGAAACAGGAGAACTTTAACATAGAAAGTGAGAGGAATACAAAGCAAAGACGGGGGAGGATCAGTGCATGTTTTTGAGGGGTGTGTGTGGGATGATGGGGCTCTTTTTGAACTGCTGCCAGCAAAATTCATCCCAGGCTTCCCCTCCCGCATCCTTATGGTTCCCTAATTATTATTAATTTGATGTACTTGATTCTTCATACAACAGACAGCACTGTACATGCAGTTCTCTACCAGACAAAACCCCCATTGGCACAGTGTATTCCTGCACAAAAGCTCACATCACAGGCCACGTTATGTCACGGAGTGATAATATGGTGAATAAGGTCACACACCGAGTATGACTGCAGATTTGTTGCAGGTGCCTGCATCTCGGAAGCTCTGCAATCATTGTGAAAGTGTCTCGCTGCATTACACATGCCTAAAAGAAGGAGACTTACTGCAAGCCTAATTAGCTAGGTATAACAGGTACTACAAGCATACCGCGCATCCTGTATGATTCATTAAGAACCACACATGGGCAAATCATACGTGAACGAAAAAAACAGTTCAGTAATCTCACCTCACTCTCTCACCTGAAGTGCGGTATTGCAGATTTAGATCATTACATGTGATTTTATCTGCTTTTCATGCCCCATTAAATGGAGTAAGGATTTTCATTCCTTATCGTTGGTTTACATTCGTTCATTGTGTTGTTAATTTGTTAATGTAATAAGCGGGGAATCTATACTGCTCGTCAGTCTTTTTATACGCTTGCCCTTCATTTAAAACATAAAGTGGCCTATAAACACGAGGCCCCAAAGTCTCTGTTTAAAGAGACAATCCAAGCCGGTTTTTTCTTTCTTCATTTTTTAAAATACAGTGTTGAAGCAGGGGGTCTCCGGAACGGCATCCCATTCATTTCAGCTCCGGAGACCCCCTGCTTCCAGAGACATTTACGTCCGTAGTGGATGCCGGTAGCCACTCCAGGGTTCACTATATGGCTGCTTTTCAAAGCTCCCTGGCACTGTTGGCCAATAGGAATCCATGATGTCATCCGGTGCGACTTCCTATTGGCCCATGGGACCGGGGCCTGAAACTGCAGGACATACCAGCACCCGCTCAGAGGTAAGTACCTCTGGAAGCAGGAGGTCCCTGGAGCTGAAATGAATGGGGTTCATCTCCGGAGACCCCCTGCTACAAACCTGTATCGAAAAGTGAAAAATCAGAATAATATGTATGGTAAAACGCCAACCTTTTATTGTGCCAGTATAAATACTGTCTCAATAAGATGGTCCCAGCAGAAAGAAGGGGATGTTTGTGATACAAACAACAGTTACACTTTATTCAAACTTTCTCCAAAAAGATTATATATATTTTTTTTAAATTGTGCGGCAATTTTCGTGCTAAAAAAATAATGCAAAATGTGCATCGTATGTATGAAGACATCATACACATAATGCATCATTTCTTGTTTGAAATGATTTTTGACGCATCTCATCCTGACTGAGACCATTTAAATTAAAACAGAATGATGGTTTTTTTCCCCCCTTGTAACTAGTGCTAGTAAAATCTAAATTACGAACGGAATATTTATAAAAGCCATACTGGGAAAATAGTATATTTTACTGAGCTACACAATGAAATATCCCCGCGGCATCAAATACATTTGTTGGGTTGATTCATATCAACTTCATTCTGCGCTAACAATATAAACAGTCTTTTTAGGGTTTATATCCAGTTCAAATGGGCGAAAGATTTTGACGCCCGTTCTCCTTTTAGGGGGGGAGCACACAAACTGTGTTTTAGAACATACTATTTACATCTGTACACCATGCGCCGCTGGTGCTGTGCGCCAGTCCATTCAAGCTGCTGACGCATATTGAGACATCTCAGGTTTGTACAAAGGTGCACACAAGCACAATTGAAATGTAGTTTACGGTGCGCCAATTATGCACCAGAAAAGCGACGCTTGGTACATTAGCGCCGTAGTGTCACCATAGCTTTAATTAGCCCTGCAATACATTGCGGCCCTCTCCAGGAATGAAGAGATTAGATATATACGGTACATAAATAAGGAAACCGTTCTGGGGCTGTAAAAACAGAAGGGAGAGAGAGGTCATTGTTAAAATATACCCTGCTCTATTCAACAATAAAAGGGTTCCCACACCACCACACGTTACTCAGGGGTAACAGTGGGCAGTCTGCTTTCTTGTAATGGGTGTCATGATACATTCATGCATTATTTGCTAGGCTATAGATTGACCCCTATATTCTCAACAGAGACACACTTCTCATGCACATTTTCTCTTCTACCATTCCCCTTCTCTCTTCCATTCACTCCCCCCACCCTCTGCCGGTGTCAGCGCCCTGGGAGAGAGATTAATAAGTAAACAAGCTACTTGTCTTATCCCCCAAACTGTTGCTGCTGCAGATCGATCAGTCGCTGTGTGTTATTTATCTTCCCGAGAAGCCTCACAGCCAAACAGCACAAGAACATACAAGTTTAGCAGCACCCGCCACAAAGCGCATACACACATACATACTGGGCAGTACATAAAGACACTGGCCATTAAACCGCTGTTTCGGGCACACGACAAGCAAGCTACATGGTGGATACACAGCCTCGTACACAATCAAGGGGTTAAACAAATGCAGCAACAATGAGAGCAATAAAATGCATAAGCAGTCGCAGCACCGGATGGTAACCTAACTATGGAGTGCCGGTCGTACCCCTGACTTTTGATAACTGCAATGTTTTTGCAGTGGAAGAATTTGGGTTGAAACTTTTCTGTGACAGTGCACAAGTCTTTTTATGTCTCAGAGCCAGTGGTGAAAGTGTGATAGTGCTAGTGGGTTCACTGAACCTCGACTGGTTTCTATTTACAAACTCAGAGTTGTAAATTTAAGAAAAAAACTACTTTTCTGTGTTTAATCTCACAGTTCTGCTTATTTTCAAATTAAAGTTGTTTTTAATTTAAAAAAAAAAAGCTCTTTTCATTACTGTTTTTAGCGTTGAGATGTTCAGTATAATCCTTTCTAAATGATATCCAAAAGGATTTGTATTTCTTGTAAATGGGCACAATAGTACATTTCTAAAGGCATTTTTGAAGGCATCGGTACCCCAGGTGACGATTTGGGGAGTGTCAATAGGAGGAGTTAAGGAGAGTTACATGGTGTACAGATTATATTGAGATGTATAACAATCTGCGCCTGTCTGAGACATTCTTTTTGCCTTTATTTGCCACAAAAAAATCATCAACATCTGGAGTGGCGTAAGTTTAAGATACTACATTAGATGTAAGAAATTGTTCTTACACTGGCGACACACTTTATTCGAGCTCGGCTAGTCCCACGAATTCGGGTATACCCGGGTGTATTGAGGTTTGTGACTGTTTTCTGCCCGAGTGCATTGGGTTATTTTCCAGGCAGGGATTGAAGCATTTTATTCCCGCTGGCTGCAATACTGCACAGTATATATATATATATACTGCATTACAATTCATGAATTTATGCCATTTGGTAGACACGCGAAGCATTGCAGCCTATTAAATCCTAATCATTATTATTTAACAGATCAGCCGCCCATCAGCCAGGCATGAACCCAGGCTGGGAAGGCAAACGCAACGGGGCTTGTCAGAGGTGAGGAGCGGCGCATTCCAGGTATCTGCCAGGTACATACTGGGTATTTGCTCGAATAAAGTGTGTCGGTGCAGTACATATGTGCGTCTAAACACACTTTATGTTGATACGTAGACCCCTGCATATGTACTATGTACCTTCTCTTTACTGTATACAATGTCAGGGCCGCAGACAGCTTTCCCGGACTAGAGTTATTACTGCCCCCCCGGTTCCCATGTTGGCGGCATTGCGAGGTCCCTCCCTCTCACACCCCCACCACTCTCCCCCACATCTCTCTCACATCCCATTTATCTCTCTCTCCTACACCTCTCTCCCACACTCCCCCTCTCCAATTTCCCAATATACATAATAACCTCCTCCCCTAATACACATAATAACTGCCCCCTCCCCTTACCTTGGGGGGGAAGCCTCCATTGCTGCGCCAATCCCGTGGGCGCATGTGGAAGTTGGGCCCGACTTCCGGCGCAGGGTGGGGTTTACACTGGAGACAGGGCCGCAGCAGGGGAGAGGAGTCTGGTGCAGATAGGAAGAGCTGAGGCCCGGCAGACAGACGTGGATGTTTGGCTCAACCTCTGGCCGGACCCAACTTCCAGCACCGGCCAGGCCCCACCGTAGTCGCCGAGCCTGGGACAGTTGTCCGATTTTGCTTAGAGTTGAGGGTTAATCCTAGGAATTACAGTGAAGGGAAATGTGGAAGTTGAAAAGGAGATCTTGTACATGTTCCTAATCATGCCCATACCCAGAATCCTTTGTTTCTGCCCTCCATCCCTACCTGTTGGTTATCGTGTTTTTGGAGCAGACGTTACATTTCAGTCCTCTTTGAAAGTTTTATTTGCTGGTTTCAGTAGAAGTGTGGGATGATCTGAGCAAGATCAAAGTGTTCATTTGACCTGCAGTCTGGATGACAGCTGCAATGATGGAATTAGAGGGCAGTGGGGGGAAGTGACATGGAAAAGGATGACAGAGGAACAGGCTGCATCAAACGACTGTGACAGTTCTGTCACCCCCAGATGGTAGGTTATTTTGTCACCTTACTTTCTGAGACAGAGAGCTAGAAGAGGTAGTCCAAATTACAGCATCCAAGCACTGTTTGAAGTGATATCTTTAGTTGTTGCCTATTTATGTCTGTGAGTCCAGGGTTGGACTCTAATGATAGCAATATATTCTTATAAAGTATGTACAGTGAATGCACTCTGTGTATACTAATATTAACAGGCACAAATAATCCCCATTGTGAGGAGTTTACAATCCACTTTGGTCCTTGAGTGTACATGTGCTACGTCTCTCTATTGTACTCCTTTTACTCCCATATGCATAGTCCACATAGTCCCATATCCTGTGAAGCCGTCCTTACTCATGCTGGAGATTTTAGTCACGTTCATTTAAATGGGCCTTAACTCTTCTCCATAAACCCAATTCAATATGGTAAAAAGCAGGGAATCAGAGTAAGCAACGCAACAACTTCCATCCACACAGGTTGACGGGCCTCAGCAGTGCATGCAGCCCCGTGCTTCACTCCTCCTCGAGCCGGCCCTGCTCCATTCCCTTGCTTTGAGAGTATTTCAACTCCGAGCTCCTCACGGTGACATCCCAGTGGCCCAGACAACAGCCAACCAGAGAGCTGGTTTATCCACATTGCTTGTATGTCAGAGTTATTGAGCTGGGGAGAGCGTGGGGCCTCGGTAAGCGCAGGGCCTGGTGCAGTGGCATCGATGGCACCGCCATCAAACCGGCCCTGCATCTTTGGCAAGTTCACCTACAGGCTAAAATCGAGGTGGGCAACCCTGTCGCCAATCACCACACGTGGCGAATTGGCCATGAAAATGTGGCGAATTTTAGTTTGCCAGCTCCCACAGTAAAATAAACTTTTTCCTGATGGCGTGTGCTGGTTTCCGCTTTCTGAATGAGTCAACAAAGTGAACCAGCAGCAGATGATAGTGCTGAGGTGAGGGAACCAGCAGCAGGTGATAGTGCTGAGGTGAGTGAAGCAGCCTATTTTGATCTGGTTTAATACTGATTGGCCGGCGAAGCCGGCCAATTCAGTTAAACAGCAATTCTACTTGTTGCCAAGTAGAACAAAGAAAAACCAGTCAAACAAATATATAAGGGAACCAACAAGTGCACTGTAAAAAATGCACTTAAAAAAGAAGGGTTAACTCAAAAGAACCCATAATGGGGGATACCGAGCAGAGCACCCCGCCTAACGCCCACTGGGAGGCAAACTCCGAAACCGTCCCAGCGGACTCGGCGTACATGAACTCTGCCCGAATACGGGAGTGCACCAGCGCCCGGAACACTGCCACGATGTTCGTTGGGACCCCCCTCTCCAAACACTGCTTCCTGGTCTTGTAAATGGCTACCTTAGCCACTGCCAGGAGCAGGTTGACTAGGAGATCCCTAGGCTTATTGTCTCGGGACACTGGGCACCCAAAAATAAAAAGATGAGGGGAAAAACCCAGCCAGAACTGCAGAAGAAGGTTCCTCAAGGTGGATAAGAGGGGCTGCAGTCTGGCGCAGCTCAGATAAATGTGGAATACGGACTCCCGCTCGCCACAGAATGGACAGGCGGCAGGGGAGTCTGTGAAGTGTGCCAAGTACTCTCCTGTGCTCAGTGCACCGTGGAGGACCCTCCAACTCAAATCCCCGGCGGGACGGGGAACCAAAGCTGAATAGAGATCTCTCCACGGGGTCTCTCGCCCTCGTTCCCAAGAAATACCCGCCTCCAGATGGTATCTGGGCGGGTGACAAGGGCGAGGTAGTGCACTATATGGAGCACCAGAGAATACAGGACTTTCCTCGGCATGCCGCGGAAACATGCCGGGGACATATCCCCCAACCTGCTGAGGTTGGGGGAGATGTGAGCCTGAGGGGGTTGCCGTGGTTTGGGTTCTACGCAAAGATCCGGAGAGCTGAAGTTGATAGGTTGACAAGGCTCTCCGGTCTGCAAAACCCCCTCGATGAAGGTGCTTGAGTCCGGGTGGATTGCATCTTTAATCTCCCGGATCAAACGGCGAGGGACACGGGCAGTAAGCATACCCATACGGGGCGCAAGCACCTCTGCGCTTACCCAGTCCCGCCGCTCATAGTCCAGGAGATCCCCGACTCTGGTCACCTGTGCCAGGATTAGCCGGTGACAAATAGAGGGTGAATCCAACATCCGATCCCCCACTGCCGGATTATACAGCAGGGGCTCGGCGAGGATATCAACCCCCGCCGCCTGTTCCTTCCTGGTCATGGAGACCAGTTTCCAGGCCTTTAATAAGTCCTGGTAGTATGCCGGCAGCTCCGAGAGGTTTCTACCTAAACCCTCGGGCCTGATGATAAACAGTTGCCGGTCATACCTCGTACTGCGCAGCTGGCGAAAGAAACTGGTCGCCAGCTGGCACCACTGCGGAGACGGATCTGCGAATAGGTATCTCTGCAGGTATTGAGGCGGAAAGTGTGTAACTGGGAGCGGACACACACCACTCCCTGTCCACCCTCCTCCAAAGGAAGTCACGCAACCCCCGCAGAGACCCAATGCTTCCCCATCCAGAGAAAATCCATCAATCTCCTCTGGATCTTGTTGATAAATTCGGGGGGCGGACCCATGGCTATCAGCAGGTGCCAAAGCTGACTGGCCACCAGCTGGTTGATCACCAGGGTTCTTCCCCTAAGGGAAATCATTCTCGACAGATACACCCATGACCCGAGACGAGCAATGACTCGTTCTTCAAGTTCACTGAAGTTTTCTGGGGCTGGATCCTCCGCAGCAGACAGGTAGACTCCCAGATATTTGAGAGTATCGCTCCCCCACGAGATCCTGGGCCACGAGGAGCACGTCATCGGCATAAGCCGACAGGACTACCCGCATGCTGGGCTCCCGCAGCACCAGCCCGGTCAATGGCCAGCGCGTATAGTTGCCCAGACAGGGGACACCCCTGACGTACTCCCCGACCAAACACAAAAGGTGCCGTCAGGGACCAATTAATTTTTACCAGACACTCTGCAGAGGCGTACAGCATCCGGAGAAAGCCCACAAATTGTGGGCCAAAGCCAAACTCCCACAGGGTCTGCATGAGGTAACGGTGATCCACCCTGTCAAACGCCTTCTCCTGATCTAGGGACAGGAGGGCAAGTGACAGACCAGTCCTCTGCGCGTGGTGTAACAGGTCCCGGACCAGAAAAATGTTGTCATGAATGCTCCGGCCCGGGACTGGTCGGGGTGAATCACCTCTGCCAGCACGGACTTGAGCCTCAGCGAGAGCGCTTTGGCTACGATCTTATAATCCGTGCTGAGCAGTGAGATCAGTCGCCAGTTAGAGATCTGGCGGAGATCCCCCTTCGGCAGCAGAGACAGTATTGCCCGCCGAGATGAAAGGGGCATCTCACCAGTCTCCAGGGCTTCGGCCAGGACCTCGGTGAAATCAGGTCCCAGCATCTCCCAAAAAACCGGAAGAACTCCACAGTCAGCCCGTCTAGCCCCGGCGCTTTCCGTGGGACATGAGATTAAGAGCTTCAGAGAGCTCGGCCGGAGTCAAAGGTAACTCAAGCCGCTCTCTTCCACCCTCGCTGACCGTGGGAAGCCCCTCCCATAAGACCCTGCACGCATCCGGCTGGATGGACTCCGGAGAGAAAAGATCTACGTAAAACCTCCGGGTTCTGTCCCGGATGCTCTCCGGGTCAGTCAGAGGGGTACCGTCCTCTGCTAGCAAGCAGGTGATATGTTTACGGTTTCCCCTCTTTTTCTCCAGCGCGTAGAAGAGGCGTGACCCGCGACCCTCGTCCCGAAGGAAGTGGATGCGGGATCGCACATACGCCCCCCGAGCTCTCCAATCTTCCAAGTCCCGGAGAGCGCACTTCCTCTCCACGTACGCACACTGCAGGAATTGGTCTCCTGCCACAGACAGCCGCCTCTCGAGATCGAGCACCTCTTCCCTAAGGGTCTCGATCTCAGCATTGCGCCGCCTGCTGGCACCTTTAGTGTGCTCTTGACAAACGAGGCACAGATGAACCTTGCCCACGTCCCACCACTGCTCTAACGTGGCAAAGTCTGACCTGCAACCTCTCCAGGCCATCCAAAAGTCTCGGACCGACGTCGCAAACCCCTTATCCTCCATCAACGTATTGTTGAAATGCCAATAGGCGGCCGAGGGCGCTGCTGGTATTAGCGCCACCATCACGGACACACAATTGTGGTCCGAAAACGGCGCTATCCTAATGGTACTGGACTGAGCTCGCGACAGGCTGTGGCTGGATATGTACAGCCTATCGATCCGGGACCAGGATATCCGTCCACCTCTAAACAATCTAACATAGGTAAACTCAGTGGATACCCCGCGATGTTGTTCTCGCCAGACGTCTACCAATGAGTAGCAGGTGATGACCTCCCGCAAGGCCGACGCAGAACCCGGGTGTGGCTCCGGACCATTCCGGTCCCTCAGAGCCTCGAGGGTGCAGTTCAAATCACCCCCGAGCACCACGTGTTCGTCCGCGTCGACTGTCTCCAGGTATTCGGACAATCTGACGAAGAACTGCCTTCTCAGGGGTCTGGTGGCAGGAGCATACACGTTCAAGAAATTAAACGTGTAGTCCTCGTGCCGGACCCTGAGATGCAACAGGCGACCTGGAACAACAGTTTTGGCAAACAGCAGCTCAGGTTGAAAGGATTCAGAGAACAGGGTCACCACCCCACAAGATGTCGAAGTGAGGTGGCTGAAAAAGACCTTGCCTCGCCACTCCAGATGCCAGCTGGCTTCAGCCTCTGGAGTGGTATGGGTTTCCTGCAGGAAACTCACAGAATACTTTCCCTTTTGTAAAAAGGAGAATACCTGGAACCTGCGAAACCCGTCCTTACATCCATTTACATTTAGCGTACCGATGCTCAAAGCCATTGGTAATCAAGAGTCTTGCTACCCATAGGCGCTCAGGGTACTATACCCCGAGAAGCCCTTACGTGCTCTCGCAACACTTTGTTAAACTTTAGGACCCGAACATGTTCGATAGTCCCGGAAAGTTTGGCCTTGTGGTTAGCCTTGATATACACTCTGAGAGTGGAGAATGACCGAAGCATCCTTCCACCTCTCAAGGGCCAACTGCACCTTTGTATGTCCGTGTCTACAGAGGGTAGCATCCAGGAAACTATCTAGCTCCCGGGCAGGGATAACGGGGATCGAGGAGTCCACCGACTCCATGGTGCCAGAGGACTCCCCACTGAGCCCCAACTCCCCAGGCTCCTCTTGGCTGGAGAATTCAAGAGCCCCGACCTTCTGTGCGGGGGCCTCTCTCAGCCCTAGATTGGATCCCCTCCTCGGTGTTTCCACGAGGGGGTCCACTGTGCTCTCCACCTCCATCCCCGAGTCAGGATGTTCAGGGGCAGCTGGTGGCGACATGGCAGAGGCAGTGGTCTCCCGAGAGTCCTCGGGGGCCACAGAAGCACACAATGCCCTACTAGTTTCCTCAAGCGCCATACAGATGAATGGCATGCCACGGGTGTTCGCATCACCTGCGGGAGGGCACTCACCAACCGCGGGAGGGCCCTCACCATCCGCGGGAGGGTCCTCACCATCCGCGGGAGGGCACTCACCAACCGTGGGAGGGCACTCACTAGCAAGGACCTCAAAGGGAGGGTCTATCCCAGCATTCACTCCCAATAAAGTGCCTGCCCAAAACTCTGCAATAAGAGGGTTCAGGTCAGACAACTCCCAGATGTAATTGGAAGTGCTCACCAAAACACCCTCCAAACCCCCACCCACGGGGGTCAGCCCTAACGCATCTCCTTCCTCTGGTGACGCAAACCGGGGCCTTTTATCCCTATGCGCGTCACCCGAAGGTGGTACAACCAGAAGGGGATCCCGGTCAACCCCCGGGTCCCCGAAGACAGGTATCTTTTTTGTGTCCGGTGGGGTAAATTCACCGAAACACAAGTCTCCGGGGATGCTTTCCAATCCAGAGGGTCATTGGGAGGCTCCCCAACGTCTATCTCTAGGGGTAAGGCCTCATGCTGTTTAGCACTTTGGCCTTCCACCCCAGAGACGTCGAGTACCTCCTCTTGCATTCCCTCCAGATCTTCGAGGGGGGGGGCTGTTCATTTATGGGATCCGGCTCACACTGATTAATCTCAACCAGTGGGCCGGATGGAGCCACCTAGTGCAGAAACGATGTTGCGTTCCCTTTTGGAGACATCCGCGGGTGAACGTAATCCGTTTCACCCTTCTCGACCTCCTCAAACGCCCTCTTGTTTTTATTTTTAAATTTGCTCTTTCTGGGGATTGATTCCCCAGGATAGGGTGCCGCTGCTTCCCCAGCAGGAGCTTCCTCCTGCTCCCCCGCACCCTGTACGGTGCTTACAATGGGGGTAAGCTGTTCTTGGGGGGGGGACAGCGACAACAGAGGGTGACTGTTGTGGGGTGGCTTTTACATTCTCTCTCTGATCTTTAGGGAGAGGTGCAGATGTCACCGCCCGAGATGGGGCAGCGACATCTTCTGCGGTCCCAGGGGGGACCAGGGCCCTCGAGGGCTTTACCTTCTCCCTCTGTTCTTTTGGGAGAGGTGTAGATGTCACCGCCCGAGATGGGGCAGCGACATCTCCTACGGTCCCAGGGGGGACCTGGGCTCTCGAGGGCCCCGCTGTAGTAGGCACAGCGGTACCGGGTGTCTTGGCAGAGGGAGGGGTGGGTGCGGGAGCTGAGATGGGATTCCTGTTCCCTTTGGGGCAACTCCTACGAGTGTGCCCCAGCTCCTTTCACAGATAACACCTAACCCCCTCCGTGCCATGGAAAAAAGTATATTGAATGCCCTCGTAAGGCACCCTAAAGGAACCCTCCACAGATTCTGTGCTCCCCGGCAGCAGCAGTTGTACCTGCCGCCTAAATGAGAGCACATGCCTCAGCGCCCTATCCCTGCAGCCCAAAGGCAATTTTTTTTATAGGAGACTTAATGTCTCCCAGGGTTTGCAGGTGTGGCCTCATGAGGCTGTCGGGATGAAGGGGGGCACATTTGAAAAAATGACCTTTGTGCCTAACCCCTCCATGGGTTCTATAGGGATATAGATCCCCCTACATTGATGCCTTTCTGCACCAGGGTGTGGGTGGCAGCCAGCGTACGGAGGAAGAAAATGCCCCTCCCATACATCTTGCTGGCCGCCACCACAGCAAAGGGACCCACAACGTCTGCCACAGCCCTTACATAGATCTCCATGTTAAGGCCAGGTGACATTGGGCATCTCACCCCAAGCTTCCTGCTCACACCGGGCGTGGCCTCAGCATTGTTGTTGCTGGGGTCGACGCCTGCAGCTGTTATCTGCGCCCATGTTTGAACTGGGGCCGCAGGGGCCACGCTGCTAACAGGCGCTGTGGGAGGCTTGGCCAGGGCACTGGAAGGACCAGGCCTAGGGCTGTGACTAAGAGTGTTGCTCCTAGGGGCCACAGTTTTTGGTGTCCTGTATCCGGGTGTGGTCCCCGTTGCCACACTACTCCTACCTCCCTTAGGCATGATAATATTAAGCCTTTTAGTCAGGGGAGGAGGTAATGTTTAGAGAGAAAGGTGCAAATAGGAACTGTCCTTTTAAGAACCAATTAACCTCTCTGCAAAGGGAGGGGGAAAAAAGCAGCTTTTAAAACCTGCTGCAGTTTTAAATCTTTCCCCCCTTATTAGTTACTCTCTCTCTGTTGTAATAGGCAACACCACAATTTTAACAAGTCTTTGAAGAAAAGACACAGAGCTCTTAGTTGCAGGTGAGAAAAGAGGAATCAGTCTTAAGAAATAAAGTGAAAATAGAAGTAAAACAACCAGGGGTGTGGGAGGGGAGAGGGGTTGAAAGCTACAGTACCAGCCAGCCAAAGTGCAGCTTGTGCTGGGTTGAAAAATACTGCAGTCCCTGGGTGAAAAACCAAAAACGGTTTTTAAACCCCAAAAACAACCTTTAAACCTCTACAAAACACACAATCCCCCACAGTTTCACTCCAAAATAACACAAATGAAAAGAAGAATACAACCTGATTCCACAATGCCTAGGAGCTCTGTACATACACTTCTGAGTGAAGCAACAGCAGGCTATAGTGCTGAGGTGAGTGAAGCAGAAGAACAGTGTGTGTTGTTTTAAATGTTCGATTGAGCAACCTAATTTCTCCATTTTTACATGGTGTGGCGATTTTCAACTTCTCATTCGCCACACCTGTGGCTACTTTGAAAATAGGTTGCCCACCTCTGGGCTAAAAGAATGGCTTAGTGAGTAAAGGCACAAACTAAAAACAATGCCTTCGATATTGAAGCTGGGGAGACGGTGTAAGCTCCTTGCGACCTTGAACAAGTCACTTTATCTCCCTGTGACTTAGGCACCAAATTCTATGTACAGTGCTGGGTAGTAGTTTGTGTGCTTCCTTAATCTACAGTGTTCATGACCACTACAGTGCTGCCTTTGCCAGCAGGTTTTATACTGATCTGTGGAATTGTTGAGTGTTTTTATGGCTTTGTTTTCTAGTGGTGTGAGATTGTATGTGGGCTTTTTCTGATGTTTGTAGAGGACCTGTGATTTGACTCTTTTGCAGAAACAATCGATGTAAGCGTCTAGTTTTGGGCTGAGTCCTCTGTGAGAGGTCCAAAATGATGAATTGTTACTCACATTCTGTTGAGGTTGCCACTGTGTGTTGTTCTGTTCACAGCAACAAAAAAAAACAATTCTTTCATGCTCAATCGCCTAAAGTGCTCTTTCAATTCGCCCCAGAATCTAATTCCGTGGTATGTTCCTGCAGATCAGTATTCAAAAGTTTTGTATTTTCATTTCTATCTGTGTATGATGTTCAGCTACACAAAACTACAGCAATAACATTGTTTTGAACTACACAGAGCAGAGAGACGTAAGGGACAGAATGCAAGTCCTCTGGTCAGAACAGAAGGAAGGAGGGGCAGATGTGCTGAAAGCTTAATTTTGTATACCTTCATTAGCCAGTGAAGATATTATTTCTACCCAGTTGTTGCTCTTTTAGACAACTAGTTTCTCGACATCCCTTTTTGTAGGATAAACAGATTATATGATGCTCCACCTAAATGCAGATACTGTATATGATGTTCAACCTTTGTCTCTGATTATTTATTATTATCTTTATTTGTATGGTGCCAACATATTCCGCAGCATAACACAATGTGGGAGGAAGGACAATAACGTTGTATAACAAAAAGAGTATGTAGCCCCGCTTAGGGACTACTATTTCAGTTAAGGGGTTAATGCCATTAAAGTGTTAACTGTGTGGGCTCACGTAAGATAACGCCCTTCTCCCATCACATGGTGTAGAGTGACTTGGCAGGAAAGAAGCCACTCCCACTTTATGCATGGTGACCAGTGACGTCACCATCATGGTATAAATAGTCTGACAGAAGATTCTAGAAGCAGGTTCCTCGGAGTGGCAGTTAGAGGGTCTCACAGTGAAGACATGTAAATAGGTTTCAGTGTAGATGTAACAGTGTTTCCCTCCACCCAATCGCAGATAGGGGCCATTGCAGGCTGTATGGTGCATATACCTGCTGGCAACAGAAGGGCTGAGTCGTCCGCCGATGGTAGTGGGGAGACAGGAACAGGCTTCTGGGGTTTATACCCCAAATATCTCCTTAGCAGTGCAGCGCCTCCATCTGCCATAAGCTCCAGGAACTGAAGGCGATCTCCCACGGTAGAACTTATTACCTCTCCCCCCAGTAAGGTCACGCACCAGGCAGGAGGTATATTGCAAAACAGGAACGGGTTTATTACTGCACTCTGCAGTAACAGTTACACAGCAGTCTTCTGCCGGATACAGTCTGTCAGATCAGCTATCACTGAAGATGGTCCCTGGACCGTCACTACAGGCCGAGGGCACCTGCTGCCGTCCTAGCTCTTCCCCACCTCCCTAGCGGAGACTGAGGTAAGGTACAAACTCACTCTCCCCCAAGGGGAAGAGGAATAGAGTAGGCCCAATATGCAGACTCTTCAATGTGTGACCTGCCTTCCTCAAGTGGGGGAAGGCACTCCTAACTTTAGGGCGGTCCTGCCCTTAAGTACAGCCAGAAGGCGGGCATCTCATTGTCCCAGCTACAACAGGATGTACCACTGTAATACAGACTTATCCCTGTTAAGAAACTTGCCTCTAATCCAGCAGTGTGCTGGTTAATTGCACACCAGCAATAAGCCAGCTCCACCTGCCTAATAAAAGCTCTGTGAGATAGTGTCATGTGAGACACAGGAAGAGGATTCCTGAGCTCACATTTGGAGCTGACCCAGGAAGGACAGACCAGAGAGTTCACTAGTCAACAACTGAGCTGACCTGGGGAACAACCAGATGTCTTGAGCTGCAAAGAGACTGCAGACTGACAGCAAGACAAAGGGGACAATATTTCTAAACCTGGATCCTGATATTTCTATAGCACACAAGGGTGCGGACCCAGGAGAGCAGAGAGGCCTTCCCTTACGGCTACAAGATACAGATAAGACTTTTATATATCTGTGTATATCTATATATTTGGGCTGGTAATTAGCCTAGCTAACCACCCAGTTAGAGAGGGCTGGACTACATGTGTAGATATTTTCCTAAGCAGAGTACAGGCGCAATAAAGCCTAATTTTAGTTTCACTTTAAACGGCCTCCATTGCGTACCTCTGCACACGTCTCTTACAACCACCCTCTGCTGTCACTCAAGTGCAGTACCAAAGGTGAGGGGAAAACCCCATACCAACTACTGGCAACCTGATTGTACCAGCGTTTACTATCAGCCCTAGAGCAGAATAGTAGTCAGGGGTGACCCTGCTACATAGAGATGAATATTATCCTGTTCTTGTTTATTGTTTTGTTGTTAGGGAAAGTGCCCTATCCAGTTAGCGTCTATAGTAATGGATTCAGATAGCTCTCTAGATTGACCGAGAAAAAGCATATGTTCCAATGGGGTTCTCCAAGTAATAGCCCTGCAACATAGTCGGATCAGCCAAACTGGGAGGTCCGCAGCTAAGTCAGACCAAGTGTGCCAAGAAGAGGTACACAGTTTGCAGCACTGGGAAACTGATCCTAATGAGAAAGAGAGCAGGGCTAAACCCAGAAGGGGCCCAGCTGAAATGGATTATAACGGACACTATACAGGAGATGGCCAATATAGGTAACACGAGAAGGAACAAGCCTAAGTACCACCCTAGAGTAAGAAGAGTGAGAGTTACAGTATCTAAGGAAGGAGCATTATCAACGTCTTTCAATAAAGCTCTTGTTTGTACTATAAAGTTCCTGGTGCCCATCATCATTCCATCTACAAATCTATGCCTGCATGCCAAGCCTGCACGGATCCAGCACCCTGACAAGGTATGAGAGCTTGAGCCATGTATATATTCAACACCGATAGTAAACTCCTTTAAAGCTGGGCAAGCAGGATTACAAGTACATTATAAATTAAGACAAACTAGCACAATAGTAAGGAGGTCCATGCTGCAAGGAACTTACTACCTAAAAAGGTGGGGAGTGGAGACACAAGGAATAGTGAGTGTGGTGTGGTGTGGCGGGGGGTAGCATTGGGGACTTTTGCTAGGGCAGTTTCAGTGGAGCGGTTAGTATGGAAACCAGACTTCAGTACATCAAGGAGAGAGTTAGAAGAGCAAAAGTCCAGCATGCGGTTATAAAGGAGTCTTTCAAAATGATTATATGTACATGGCAGAAAGGAGATGGGATGAAAGCTGGAAGGATGGAGAGAAGGTTTCAGGATGGGTGTGAAAGAAGCATCCTTAAAGGGTGATGGGAATAAGCCTATGCTCAGAGAGAGGCTGAAGAGATTAGTTAAGTGTAGGAATAATTACGGTGGAGAGTGAGCACAGATGTGAGGGGATAGGATGGAGAATGCAGAGGGGGATGAGAAGAGAAGTTCCTTCTCAGTAACTGGTTAGATGCAACCGAGGGTTGCTTTGGTAGCCAAGTGCGAGCTGCATGTCATAGATGGGGCTTGAAAAAGTGCAATGGCATGTTGAAAAGCATTTACAATCTTTAGAGTGGTAATTAAGGTCTTGAGTCATAAGGGCAGTAACTGATGTGGGTGGAAGAAACGGACTTAAATGCTGAAAACAGGCATTGCGATTAAGAGGACCGGAGTAGATATGAGGGAGTACAAGTAGTTTATTTTGTTAAAGAAAGAGATAGGGCAGTATTATAAGACAAGGGAGTGAATTTGTAATGTATGAAATCTGCTTTAGAGGGTGATTTCCTCAATTGTCGTTCAATACTATAGTAGCACATCTGGGGGTATAGTGGTTTTTGTGTGTGTGAGGGTTGAGTTTTAATGGGACGGTAGAAGCGAGTTGTGGCAAGAGCAATTTCTTTAAGTATAGATGAGGGAAAAATATTGTATAGGGAGTTGGCCAAGTCTGGGCAGGAGAGGTAGTGAAAGGATAGAGTAGGGTTTGCAGAGGGGTAGAGAGCCGAGACTGGTCTTTGTTACAGACGAGCATTCTAAAACTTGCCTTAAACTTGCCTTAAACTAGCCAGTTTACATGCTGGGTACATGCTGGGTACATTTCAGTGACATATCTTCAGAGGCTAATGGCCCATCGGATTAACACAGCAGGGGTTCCTGGCAGTCCCATTCAGGTGGCCAGGTGTCAGGGTACAAAGTCAATAGTGACAAATCTGAGGCCCTAAACCTATCCCTCTCCCCCCCCCCCCGAAGTAAAACTACTGCAGACCAGTTTTAGCTACAAATGGAGCTCGTCCAACATTAAGTATCTGGGAATTAAAATTGCGAATTCTTACGAATCTCTATATAAACATAACTTTCCCCCATTATTCACCGAAATCAAAAAAGATCTCCAAAGCTGGAAGGAGTATAGTATATCATGGTTGGGTAGAGTAGCATCTGTAAAGATGAACATCCTTCCTAGGCTTCTGTATTTCTTCCAGACGCTCCCAATACAAGTCCCAGGGGCGGACCTCAAGAATATCCAAAATAGAATATTCCAATTTATATGGAATGACAAAAAGACTAGAGTGGCTCGATCAGTCATGGTGGCACCAAAAGAGAGTGGAGGCCTCGGAGTACCAGATATAACCAAATACTATTTGGCAGCCCACCTGAAACAAGCGGTGGTCTGGAATAATGATCCGGCGTCCTGAGGCAGGTTGGACATTGAGTCCACCTATGTGTCTCCGCTCTCCCTCTCGGCCCTGATGTGGTCGGGGGGAGGAGGGGAGATAATGTCGGGTAAGACAAGCCTGGGAGCCACGAGATGCACGTGGATAATATGGTCAAAGTCAAAAATAAAATACAATTTAACATCCTCCCCTTCGGGAATTACTCCATTATTCGGTAACCCGGACTTCCCCCCGGGTTGCGTCCCCAAAGCCTTCGTAAATTTTAAAAAGGCTAACATACGACGAGCGTCTGATCTATTAGACAAAGGAAGGATGCTGTCATTCCCCGAAGTACAATTTTTTTTTGCCCCTATAGACCTCCCCCACTTCAGCTTCCTCCAAGTCAGACACTTCCTACTTACGATCTCCCACAACTCCAAATTTGATCTCCCAACCAAATACGAAAGGATGTGCTCAGTGGGGCATATAGGAAGGGTTTGAGTTCTAAAATATATGTGGGACTAGCACGCGCCTCAGCACCCGTCAATCATAGCTATATGCTAAAGTGGACTGCAGACCTCGGTCTAGACATAGATTGAGAGGACTGGAAGGACATCTGGGAAGCAGCAAACAGAACCTCAATTTGCACTACTATCAAAGAAAACATTTACAAAATTCTATTCCATTGGTACCTCACCCCGAGTAGGCTGAGCCAGGTCTTCCCTGGTCTGTCTGACCTCTGCTGGAGGGGGTGCGGCCAGCTGGGGAACCTGGTGAATATATGGTGGACGTGTCCCAGAATTAGACCGTTCTGGGGTATGATCCAGTCTATGGTGGAGGGTATGGTCGGAATGGCGGTCCCATTAGATCATGTAACTTATCTGCTTGGAAAACCTATTGAAGGGCTCTCCCTCCAAACCAAGAAATTGATGTAATTCATTTTGACGGCAGCCCACGGCGAAATTGCGGCAAAATGGAAGAAGCTTAAGCCACCTAGCAAACAGTCGGCGCTTAACAGAATCAGAGAAGTTAGACTTATGGAGCTATTGTCAGAAAGACTGAACCAAAATGTCGAAAAATTTGATAAAATCTGGGAAGCATGGCCACATACATAAAATCTTCTCTGGAATAATAGTTCGCACCGGCTGTCCGCCTGGGGTCGACGTCTCCGAGGGGGGACCCTGCCTTCCCACCCTCTATTCTCTCCCCCCCCTCCGATCCCTTGTTCCCCGTTCCACTACATTCCCACCCTTCCCTGTCTCTCCCCTCCTTCCCCTCCCCCTTCTACTTCCTCTCTTCTTTAGGTCTATTCTTTTTCTCCACACCCAAAAGAGGAAAGACTAATTCCCCAAGCGAGACGCTCTCCCCTCCGGCTGGAGAAGTGAGAAGGTGTATAAGACTGACAAAGAAATAGGAGGGGCTCCTCCTCAAGTGCAAGCCGAAGGAATTGTATAAAGTGAGGATCTGTACCCTTTCCTCTGTGTAAAACCAAAAGAAAATGTGAAACAAAGTGGCCTATATTGAGAGTGGCAGGTCAGAATACAAAATATAGAAGCCAGGACAGCAAACTTGTCCAGGAACTGTGAGGTAGGTGCAGGGGAGCAGTTGATGACTGCAACACAGAGAAAGGCAGGGGAGAAAATACAGATGGTGTCTGTGCTTCAAATTAGGAAAATTACACTGGGAAAGTGCATCGGGGAGAGAGCAGAGTGGGTGAGCCATGCCTCAGTAATAACTAGGAGGTTGAAAGAGGTAGAGGAAAAATAGGTTGTTAACTGCACTAAGTTTGTGTGGAGTGGTCCTGGCGTTAGTGGTCAAGACGAATTACAGTGTCTGTAGTAATGGGACATTGAGGAGTCTTTGCATGCAGTGTGGTACTCACAGCTGGTGAAGTGGGACTGTTAGCGAGAGAAGAGAAAATAAAGGTCAATGGGCAGTATGAGAGTGAATCAAGTGGTATTTTTTACAGCATCACTGGTTACTCAGTCAATGCAGCTCCTTTGTTCATACATTTATCTTCACAGCACCTGACTCCTGGATGACTCAAACAGTGGCGGCTGCTCTCTTCTGTCCATGAAATCCAAACCCTTGCATCTTTTTTGCATCCTTTATTTTAAAAAATCAGTCCACTCATTGTACTACTGTAGTTCAGGAAAAACTCAGTGCTGTATATCTACTGGTTCCAAAGTTCCAGCTGAACTATGGTACTGCACTCTCCTTAAGTCTGAATTCCCCAGAATCTATTTAGGAGATCATTTTTAAATCCTAGGCTACATGTGTTCAACATGTATTATTTTCCCTGATACTTGAGGTTCAGGTTCTGTGCTCCCAACTCCCTGCCTTTTAGTATACGGTAGGTGCAGTCACATTCAATGGAAATTGCAAAGGGAACAAGCCATCATAGTTCTATCTACCCATCCCTGGAGATGGACTTTGGTCTATTGAAGGAGACAAACAGACATAATCTTGGCATTTGTGGATCCTGTAATATGACCCGTAGACCAGAGAGGACTACAACACATTACATTGCAATGTAATTGAAGCTTCTCTGACAATGAAAGGGTTGAACCATGCTTTCTCTCAGTATGTTTCCAACATATCACTTGGATTGTGAGCTTGACGGGGAACAGATAGTCTTCTCTGTTTTTTTCAGGTTATTTTCTGGTACTCTGTCCCCTTGTTTATCATCATGCACCAGTATTTTAGATTGCTTGTATCAACATACTGAAAAAATGTACGTCATTTCTATGTGGAAAAAAACCCCTAAATATTGACCCACCTGTTTGGTCTAAATTGGCCCATTTACAACTGTTTGCTAAGATAAGCATCTGCTGCAAGAATCCATAAGACTTCTAAACATGGGGGATGCCAAGAGTGTTGAATAGAACCTACCACTGTGGTGCCTTGTTGAGTTCAAAAGCAAAGTTAAACAGTCTTACTAGACTCAACACTTCCATTATTAATCATTAAATGTCCCTATAATTCACGCTGAATTGGACTCTGGGGTGTCCTTGCTCTGATTGCCCTTATTTTAATTTATTTTTAGATAAATATCAAGGATTTCAAATAATAAATAAATAGAAAAAATACCCCAAAGAAATAAATAAATGTGAAGCCAAAGAAGTTAAATGGTTTTGTTTGTTTTTCTCCATGCACTGAATCAATGTATAAACCGCGGGACTTGTTTAAAAAAAAACATCTATTGACTAAATATAAGAAAATAAATTAAAACCGCAGCTCTTAAAAAGCGCCTGTCCAATAATTCGATTTTTCTCCCTCCCTTCTCTCTTTTAAAGGCCGCAGCGACCTAATCAATTCTCCCCCCCGGGCCCTGATTACAGCTTTTTCTTAAGTGAAAAAAGCAGAATGATCCCAGCTCTCCCCTCTCTTGTCCCCGAGAGCTCCAATCACTTGTCACAGCGAGGGATGCTGGTGTAGAGAGAAAAGAGAGGGACACAAGCTGAGAAGCTAAAGAATACATACTGACAATGCAATGGTGTGTGTGTGTATGTAGGGACAATTTGGGAACAGGGGATAATTTAAGGGATATGCAACCCAGGGTGACCATCTGGCCGCACATTACCAGAGATAAACTCAGCCAGGTCTGGTTTTATATGCAAAAAGATTTCACTGTAGGGGGGGAGGGAGGGGGGGGGGGGTTGGGGAAGGATAGGTGTATAACCAGGGACTCTAGGATCTCCTGGCTTCTGATACCAAGCTCAGCTCTAGATATGCAGGTTTCCTTCTCAATAAAATACAGTGCAGCTTTTTCATAAGTAAAATCTATTGTACGGAAAATATAACAAAGCTATAAGCCAGGGCTGCCTGAGCGCTTCCTCATACCCTGGAGTCAGCTGTTCATACTAGGATACGGCTTCTTCTATGAATATTAACCCCTATTGTGTACCAGTACAACAACTATGTAAATATCCTGCCAGGAGGTGGTGGAAGATTTTGTGATGTGCTGTGTTCGACAAGTCATTGGACTAATCTGTATTCTTGCACGTAGGGTTTAATCTAGCAAACGCTGCTTTACCTCCTGTACCCCTTGATTTAGCATCCTGGTTCCTGGTGGCTTTTTCTTCTGCTTTTGCAGAGGGCTGATCTCATTGCCATTTTAGTGTCTACAGCAATGCAAACTTCATCCCAGCTCAGCCCAGCCTAGTTATTCAGTATTTTAAAGGATGCTTCTCATGATTTCTACTCTGAATCTAAGGCGTGATCGTCTGATGTCATAGATAGCAAGTGTACCTAGAAATAATTCTGTATGTATACCTAGGTATGGAGAAATGAGGAAATCACAATGCTTCTATAAACATGATGGTCCAGATTAACTAAACGGCGCTAAGCTTGGAGGCATATTATGGCTCATTTGCCCCGTTTGATATACATGGTGTTATACGTTGCTTTATTTATGCTGGACTCCAATGTATTTCTTTAGAGTTAAAGGAGCATTGGATGCTTTATTAGGAGAGAATAAAGGACTATATACACTATGGAACAGAGGCAGCCGTGATCAGACAGAAATGTACTATTACTTCAAGGACATAAATAACACACAGGAAAAAAAATTCAGGGTAAAATAAACACCTGTATAAAGTGTCATACCCTAGATAGAAGGAGACACTCTGAGAGCAAACCCGTCACATAGTGAGCTCATTGAACAATTTTGACTGCCTGATGTTTCCCTTTCCATAAACACATTGACATTCTTTGTGCCACGGGGGCAGGTGCTGAATATGCACAAAGGTCCCGATTCAATATGCGGTACGATCCTCTTTCTCTTGCTCGGGAAGATTTAAGCCTGTTAATAGCAAGGAGGATTAAATCCTCCGAGCCAAGGTGAAGGTGGCTTCAAAGCATACTGATCAGAGGCCGAAGTAAAAGAGGAAGGGAGAGTTTAACCGTGGGCGCATGCAGCACGGAGATACTTCAATTAAGGCGTTAGGTCTTTATTTGACATGAAGTATTGTGAAGTAGGCATGAGTTGGGGAAAGAAGATGATGAAGTGATTTTCAGCCAGAGAAGAAGTGATTCTTAGCACATGGTTGTGAGAGTGAATGTTCTCAAGGCATTGACCGGATTCCTGGATCAGCCGAGTGCTGCCTAGTAGAAGCTGTATTAACCTGCCTTGTATGGGGTGTGTGGATGGAAGGTACAGCCACTGTGTGGGGCCAGGAGTCTGAGGTGTTATTGAATCAAAACACATATAAATACTGTAAAGGGAGGGGGTCACCAGGATCTCTCATAAAGGTCAAGCCTGTTTTGGTTACCCCTGATCCGTGTATAAGTGTCCCAGAGAGTTAGCTCTTGGGCCCAGTAATATTGTACCATTCCAATGTACTATATATTTATGTGTTTTTCCCTTTTCGGGCATGCAATCAAGCAGGGATTGATAGGGTATGAGTTTGAAGGGGGGGTTTGTGGAGGAACCCTTGACAGATTGTGCCTAGTAGGTTGGGTCCGGACATGCCTGATTCTCGGGTACATGTAGGCACATTGTCCCGGCAATACCTCCCCTTGAAAATGCAAGCGCAACTCACCACAAGGGTACCCTGCTTCAGCATAGCCCAGAAAGGAGAATGAGGCACAGGTATTAAACATGTATTCCTGTAACTGAGGAATCCCTTGGTTAAGGTGGATATCCCAGCTAGTGCCAAGGTGACCCACAACCAGTATAGGGTTTGTGGGTGTCACAAACGTATATAAGGCTTAGGGGGGGACTCTGAGTGTCCAAACCGAGTCCAAGGGAAAGTGTGTGGGGAATAAGGCAGATAGAAATAAAACTACAATAATTTTCCTTTTCTGTCCCCTGTACCAAGAGCCTCAGAAGTGTATTAAAATATACTTTAATATAATGTAATGCTTGTTACATTCAGAACCAATGTCCAAACAGGTTGCCCGAGCTAACAAATAGGCGCGCTTACGTCTGCTGGACATCGGAGTTTAAAGCAGCCAGAGGAAGTCCAGAGGTGTGAATAGCATTTGGTCAGCGGGGAAAGGGGGAGTACCAGGTCCGGAGATCAATGGCCGTCCTCCCGGATGCCACTTGCTCTGCCAGACCTGGTGGAGCCTGCCCAGCGGGTGGCATTGAGATAGCAGGGAGAAAGGTGGCAAGCTTGTGCATGTCCCTTGGCTATTTCGGATTTCCCGCTGACCCGGCTTTTCTAGCCGGCTTGGCTCTGATTGGCTGCCTGGGAAAGTTCCCACACGTTGATTGGCTGTTCAGTTTTGTGAATGAGACTGAAAATACTATAATAATTGATGAGCCAATTAGATTTGGAGTCTCGGGTAGTAAGAGCGCGGACGGGCTTTTCAAAGTTGCTTCTGTGTGAATAGCAGAGCAACCGTCTTCGATTTTGAGCCTGAAAAGCCTGCCCGCCAGAGTCTAGGTCCCGACTTTTACGCCCAAGTTCTCAGAAACTATAGTAGCAGATGTGGCTTGGATTTTATGCTGATTTGAGTTCCAGGAGATTTGGACTAACTCGTGGTCAGGAGGGACCAAGTTCTCAGAAGAGAACGTAGCGGTGGCGTAAGTGTGTCTTTTTGTCTGTATTTTGTGTATCATTGTGTGTAAGCGAATTTATGCCGAATAAATTACAATTTATTTCATACCTTGTTTTGCTCAATGAATGATCCCGGTAAAAAGGTGTAAATAACCTGGTCTCCCGTGACAGGCTTTATTTAAAGTTTTGCGGAGATTTATAGCATAAAGAGGAACTCATAGATTGTGAGCTCTCAAAACAAGTAATGACTTACAAACATTACACAAAGCAGGAAAAGCACAGGTTCTCTCTTGTCACTAAGTTTAGTGCCACCAGGCAAAGATGGACAGACGGGTAGGTCGATACCGGATCTGGGACCATCCCAGAATCGTAACCCAGTGTGAGGGATATGGACTACCGACCGCCGGTCAGGCAAAGACTCTGCTGGAGGAGGACCTTGAGGATATGAAGCGGGCATAGCTTCACCTGATGATGCAGTGGCAACCATTCCAGCCAGGGTCCAGAGGGATCTTCCAGCCCTGAAGGAAGTGGAGGCAGAGGAGGAGAATGGGAAAGAAGAGGACCCAAAGGGTGAGTGTGAAACAGGGAGTACAGCCGTAGTAGCCCCAATTGCTACCGGTCTTACCTCTCTCCTCGCCTTTTGGGGAAAGGGGGTCACAGTCGAGCAGAGATTGCAGTTGATTGCAGCTTCTCAAGGTGTGCAGCCCCCAAGACCCCGGCGGGACCCTGACCAACCTCCACTGCCAAAGGTGTCCCACTACAGCTTCAGCAAGTTTGTAGATGATGACATTGATGGATTTCTCAGAGTGTTTGAGGATCAGTGTCTCCGGTTCCGTGTGCCAGAACGAGACTGGGTATTGCGGTTGTTGCTGCTATTGACGGGGAAAGCCCTGAAGATCTTCCAGTGGATCCCGTCAGTGGACAGCAATGACTACCAACATGTGAAGGCTTTGTTGCTGTGCCAGTATGCCCTCACTCGAGAGGCGTGCCGGGGCATGTTCAGGTCTTGGGACAAGACCGGCTGGGAAACTCACATAATATTTGCCGCCTGACTCATCCAGCATGGCACTCAGTAGGTTGAAGGATGCAAAGCCATCAAGTACCACAGCGTACTGGACTTATTGTTCAAGGAGCAGTTTTTACAGCGGTGTCAGCCTGAGGTGAGGGATTGGGTGTTTGACCGAAAGCCAGCCACTTGCCGGGATGCAGCCAGCCTGGCTGATGAGTATGTCACCTGCCATGCACTGTAGGGCAGGAAGGTGTCTGCCCAGAATGGTGCCACTCCGGCTCGGGCACACAAGGGCACTGAGTCCAACAACGGCACTCCACACTGGAAGTCAAAAGCTGCTGCAGAGGGGAGTACACCCAAGTCTGCAGGATTCAGGCATGAGATGCGGTGCTATGAGTGCAATCGGACTGGGCACATCAGGCCAGATTGTCCAGAGTGGCACCTTTCCCCTCAGGGGCAACGCACTCCAGCTGCGAACCCGGTCGCCTTCATGGGACTGTCACTCCCAGCGTAGCAGCACGCAGCCGTCCAGAAAGTCCAGCAGCAGACCCAGGTGGTGAGTTCTACCCCTTCAGCAAGTGGAACAGTAAAGGCGGCAGAAGGAAGCATTTGTGGCCAGTGATCAGAGCTCGCCAGGCAGTCAGCCTGCTTGAATCCGGTGCCACTGTTACTCTAGTGAGACCTGATATGGTCAATCCAGAGGATCTGCTCCCGGGAACAGGGATGCAGGCCACCATGCCTGAAGGGGACCTAGGTCAACCAGGTCACCCGGGTGTTCCTTGACGGGTGCCGGTCGAGATATGAGGGATGGGGGATGTGGGTGTTTTACCTGGGTTGAATATTGAGGTGCTACTCAGCAATGACCTGGGGCACCTCATCTGCTCGTTTGCAGAGGTTGCTGCTCCAGTAGCAGCCATCACCAGAAGTCAATGCAGGGCACTTTCCCAGGCAGGGGAGCCTTTAGGGACCAACAACTCCAGAGGTCTCTGAGGAGACCAGGCAGGTAAGCCAGACAGAGTCGAGACAATGTATTGATCCTCCTTCCAAATTACCTGTTTCGCCATCACCCAATTTAGTGACTGAGGCAGAGGGACTGGAGCTGGGGGCACAGTTCAGAGTGGCGGTACGGTCCAATCCCGACTTAGAGGGCATGAAACTCCAGGCGTTCAAGTCTGCCTCTAAAAGTGGGTCAGACAGGTATCTTTGGCACCGTGAGCTCTTGTACAGGGAGCAAGCTCCTCGTGCTCCAGACAGGGTGTGGACAGGTAGAAAACAGCTAGTGGTACCCAGGGAGTATAGGCAGCTGTTACTGCAGGTAGCCCACTCCATTCCACTGGCGGGGCAGCAGGGGGTCACTCACACTAGAGCCCGGCTCTTGCAGCATTTCTACTGGCCAGGGGCATCCAGGGTAGTGGCAGACTTTTGCCAGTCCTGTGATGCCAGCCAGCGAGTGGGCAAGGCGGGTGACCGTGTGAAGGCTCCCCTGAACCCACTACCAGTAATTGGGAAAGCCTTTCAGAGAGAAGCTATGGACATAGTGGGACCTCTGAAGATCCCTACTGATGCGGCCGGGCTGAGTCTAATGTTCGCCGGGTGCATAGCGGGCTAGCTGCGGGTCTGTTCTCTGTTTAAAAACGGAGTTTCCCACATGGCGGCCGCTTCAATAAATCAGCGCTAATGGCGCATACTATTGAAAGCGCCCAAGGCGCGGGAAAACCGACCGGTTTTCGGCCGAAGACAGCCGCATGCCGCCCGCGCTATTTTTAAACTGCGGGGGCAGCTGCATTAGACTCAGCCCGGCCGCAACAGTAGCTTGACCAGCAAGCGCTACATACGCACAGTGGCTAAGGCATTGATAGTGATCTTTTCAAGAGTAGGATTTCCAAGTGAGATTCTAACTGATTAAGGTCGCAATTCATTTCTGAATCCCCACTTCATTTCACTCCATTTCATACCCACTGAGGATCTCGCCGTTCCCCTGCATTTGGGACCAACAACTCCAGAGGTCTCTGAGAAGACCAGGCAGGTAAGCCAGACAGAGTCGAGACAATGTATTGATCCTCCTTCCAAATTACCTGTTTCGCCATCACCCAATTTAGTGACTGAGGCAGAGGGACTGGAGCTGGGGGCACAGTTCAGAGTGGCGGTACGGTCCAATCCCGACTCAGAGGGCATGAAACTCCAGGCGTCTGAGTCTGCCTCTAAAAGTGGGTCAGACCGGTATCTTTGGCACCGTGAGCTCTTGTACAGGGAACAAGCTCCTCGCGCTCAAGACAGGGTGTGGACAGGTAGAAAACAGCTAGTTGTACCCAGGGAGTATAGGCAGCAGTTACTGCAGGTAGCCCACTCCATTCCACTAGCGGGGCATCAGGGTCACTCACATTAGAGCCCGGCTCTTGCAGCATTTCTACTGGCCAGGGGCATCCAGGGTAGTGGCAGACTTTTGCCAGTCCTGTGATGCCTGCCAGCGAGTGGGCAAGACGGGTGACTGTGTGAAGGCTCCCCTGAATCCACTACCAGTAATTGGGGAACCCTTTCAGAGAGAAGCTATGGACATAGTGGGACCTCTGAAGATCGCTAGCTTGACCAGCAAGCGCTACATACTCACAGTGGCTAAGGCATTGATAGTGATCTATTCAAGAGTAGGATTTCCTAGTGAGATTCTAATTGATTAAGGGTCGCAATTCATTTCTGAATTGCTGCACTGTCTCTAGCAAGGGAGAGAGGTGGCAGGCTTTTCTAGCCGGCTCGTCTCTGATTGGTTGCCTGGGAAAGTGTTACGCTGTGCTCACCACAAACAGGACGGGACCCCGGTACTGAGATGGGAATAGGTAAACACCAGCCACAGTCACGGGGCCATGTCCGGAGTGCAGGATAGTCTTGGTAGCCGGGCCTGGAGTGGAGAGGTCAGGGTAGTCGTTATACTTGCCGGGTTCAGTACAGGTGAGGTCCAGAGTGTGGAAGGTACTATGCCAAGGTCAGAGTTGGAGAGAGTAGGGTAGTCGAAGTTCAAAGCCGTGGTCAGGGTATGAGACGAGCGGAGAGTCAAAGGCAGCCGAATTCAGTATTCCAGATAAGCGGGTGGTCAAAGGCAAGCCGGGTCGGTACACAAGGGGTTAATATAGAAAGCAAGGCAACAGGACAGGGAGAAGGCAGGATCAGCAGAGGCAAACACAGAGTAACACAATCTATGCTCAGCCAAAGTGCCTATGGCACAGCTGAGCATATATAGGCTTGATTAGCCAATCCCTATGGAGGGTGGAGCGGAGGTGCGGCCTCCGTGGAAGCCTGTGATAAGCTGGAACCAATGTGCAGGTGCAGCTGCTTGTATCAGCTGATGATGGTGATGCTGCCACGCAGCTTGGTGGGCATGGCGCATGTGTCACGTGCGCGCGCCACGCACTGGGAGCGTGCGGTGCCATCCGTAGGTGGAGCCCGAGTCCGCGGCTTCAGGTGATGTCACCGTCCGTAATCCTCACAGAAAGTTCCCACGCGTTGATTGGCTGTTCAGTTTTGTGAATGAGAATGAAAATAATCGATGAGCCAATCAGTTTCGGAGTCTCCGTAGTAAGAGCGCGGGTGGGCTTTTCAAAGTTGCTTCTGTGTAAATAGCAGAGCAACCGGCTTCGATTTTGAGACTGAAAAGCCTGCCTGCCAGAGTATAAATCCCGACTTTTGCACCCAAGTTCTCAGAAACGATCGTAGTGGACATGGCTGGGATTTTATGCCGATTTGAGTTCCAGGAGATTTGGACTAACTCGCGTCAGGAGGGACCAAGTTCTCAGAAGAGCACGTAGCGGTGGCGTATGGAATTTTATGCCGATTTGGGTCCCAAGAGATTCCAGGCTAAGTCCCGGTCAGGGTAAAACTCTCCCATAGAGTTCCCTGCACCTAGGAAAGTCTAGTTTTTGACCCCGGTCCCAAAGTAAGTGTGTATTTTGTCTTTATTTTGTGTATCATTGTGTGTAAGCGAAATTATGTCGAATAAATGAAAATGTATTTCATTACCTTGTTTTGCTCAATGAATGATCCCGGTAAAAAGGTGTAAATAACCTGGTCTCCCATGACAAATACCTCTCTCCAGCCTGTTCGCCCTCTGCCTCCATGGGTCAGCTCATGGGTCAGGAAAAGATATTGTCTTAATGCACACAAAAGGACTGTATGCTGACTGCAAGACAAGGGGACATGACCTCTATACCTGGACACAGAGAGTGCCATAGCACACAAGGATGCTGACCCAGGAGAACAGAGAGGCCTTCCCCTACAGCTACAGCAACAGTGTCACGGTAGCTTGTGACAGGCTGTAATTTACACCAAAACTATATATAAATATATATATACCTGGGTTTGCACTGGGACGAAACTTAGATATGATAAAATGTAATTTATTCCTTGATAAAGATGAACACAACAGATATGTACAAATAACAGGCAAAATATAGACACTTACTTAAAGATTAGGACAGAAGGCCATCAGGATACAGACTGGGCCACTTCTCCCATATATTTCAGTTGACATCACAGCAAGACAGGCAAAGTTATACAGCAATACCTGCATCATCCCAAGACCTTGCATAAAGACACAGGCCTGATGACATGCAGACATGAAGATCATGAAAAACATTTGCATGAAGAACATTTGCATGAAGAACAATGGTAAAAGGGTGGCTCTGACTTATATATCATTTTAACCCTTGTACCCCAGCTTACGGCGCCGTGCCGTCTAGTAAAATCCCCTTTGAAGCTTTTGAAGCTCGGTTTGGACTTCCAGGGTCCAGTGTGAAAAGTTACACTTACTCTGGTTAATTCCTTTTGTCCGTTGGACCAAGCATAAGCAATTAGCAATTTAGCCTTTGATGACCAGGCTTGTAAATTCTAGCCTTTCCTGCTCATCACAACAGGGGTTCCTCAGAACTCAACCAAAATTTCATATTTACTGCAAATCACCTCATAACTTGAGTTCAGTAAGACATACAGTCAGGTGAGATATATTAATACAGTCCGTCACACCTGACGCTCGCAGAGAGACCAAACATTACAGTGTAATATGAAAATTAATAGAGATATTAATATCTGACATTTAGCAGCAGTTCATTATCCAGTGTTTAGATTCCCAAAGATATGCTAAATCCCACGAATACAAATATGTAATTCTTATCATTTTCAGCCAAGGTCATCTCATAGTATTCTTATATTTAATAAGGTTACTCCTTTTGATTCCCTTCTTGGGTAGCTCCACCCCTACCCCCATCAATAAAACCTTTTGAAGTAGGCTTGTAGCTTCTCGCATAACCAACTAGGGCAGTTACCTGTTGGCTGCTTCCTGGGTCTTGCATAGCAATTAGGTAATCACTCTCTTGATCACTTATGTATCACACCTAAGCCCAGACCTCTCTGTTGATATACACTTCCAGTGAGTAAGCTTGCATATCAAACGTGAATAGACCCATTTGGTCCTGGTACGCATTACAAAGGCAGGCAGAGGTTATTAGCATTTGGCCTGTACATTGTAAGACTGCCAAAAGTCACTTTATCAAAAATATATGTCCCCCTTATGACAAAGTTATATTTTTAATACGTGGGTACTTGGGGGGTTCCCCTGAGGCTGCACCCCAAGACTCAGGGGCTGGCTGCAAACAGGTATTAACCTACGGTGCACTAAAAACCCTTCTGCTTTTCACATTCAACTTCAATTAACCCTTTGAAGTCCAGATTTCCTGAAAAGACATAATACAGTGGAATTTTCTTAAACTGTAGCTCATTAACCCCTTAAGTCCCAGTGGGTGGGTTATGCAGACCCTGACCCAGCAACAATACATTTTACACAGGGGAATAAGCATTTTCATGTTATAACAAGGGTTAAATCACATTTCTGGACCTCAGCCCAGTTAACCCCTTGTCTCCCTGGTGAGGTTAGAGGGGGGCCCTTGGGGGGTAACCCCGTTAATCCCGGGCCAAACCCTCACTATCGTCACAAACCGAAACATATGAGATTTTCTTGTTGGACGTACGTACGTGTGTGTGTCCCACCACAGCATAGCATATAGCAAATGGAAATATTACTGTATGCTCATTTGCATTTCTTAGATAGGTATGCAACCCCATCTTTCACCATTATCACCCAGCACACAGCACTTCCACTGCAGCAAGGGATTCTGGGAAATGACATGCAAATGAGCACACAGTGACACCTTTTGCTTCAAAACCATTTTTAACATGTTTCCCTATAAGCTTAAGCTTGCTGCATGGTCACAACTTTGAGCACAGCCAGGGTTAAGATGCATAGCCAGCAAACCCACCCACAGACAGCCGTTTCAACCTTAATGGGACTCATCAGTGTGGGGTTGGTTACACTGGCTATGCAAAAATGAAGCAATGAGGATGGGTTTTACCATACAGGCAGTCCTCGGTTATCCGACACAATGCGTTACTCAAAATGGCGTTGGATAGCGAAACGTTGTAAAGCGAAACACATTTTCTCATAGGAACACTGTTTAAATGAAAGGTTCCGTTCCTGAAGGCATTTTTAACACTAAAATACACCAAATATTTTATGCAGGCTATAAGATATGCAGCACACGCATAAATTATATAGTGTATACACTGTATTATATATATAATATAACATAATAAATTATATATTATATAGTACTATAATATATAATAACGCTCTTATGACGCTTTGCAACGTTGTTTATGCGTATGTGTGTATATATATATATATATATATATATACACACACACACACATACGCATAAACAACGTTGCAAAGCGTCGTAAGAGCATTGGATAAGCCGTTTTGGCGTTGTAAAAATGAATATAGGTATGCATTGCATAGCGTTGGATAAGCCATTCGTTGCAAAACGAAGCGTTGTAAAACGAGGACTGTCTGTACTTAGTTAAGTTATGGTGGGTAAAAAAAAGTGACAAAAACCCTCTCCAGCAAAGCATATAGCAATTGGAAATATTACTGTATGCTCATTTGCATCTCTTAGTTTAGATGTTAAAAATGGTTTTGAAGCAAAAGGTGGCACTGTGTGCTCATTTGCATGTCATTTCCCAGAATCACTTGCTGCAGTGGAAGTGCTGTGTGCTGGGTCAAAATTGTGAAAGGCGGGGTTGCAGACCTCTCTAAGACATGCAAATGAGCATAGAGTAATATTTCCATTTGTTATATATATATATATAGCCCTGGTAAGAAATAGGGCTATATGTCTTTCCTCCTACTGGTGTAAGTCCTGCTAAGGGCAGGCTGCCAGTAGTTATCATGGGTTTCCCCCACTTCAAGCCCTGCCCTGAGTGGTGGAGGTAGGCCACCTGACTCTGTGTCTAAGGCAAGAGACATAGGGGAGGGGCCTGCCAAAGTCATAAAGGGCAGTGCACAGTCTAAGTAGTGTGATTTCCTGTGGCAGTTCTGTGTGTGTGTTCCTGAGAGTTCAGAGAGAGAGAGTTCCTGTTAAGGTATACAGTTGGAGGAGATCAGGCAGGCCCTGAGTAGAGCTGATAGAGCTACGGTGGACCAATGCCTCTCACCCTGCCTAGGGGGTGATGGAAGAGCTAGCCCCACCATCAGCCCCCGCGGCTTGGGGTGGTGGCAGGGATACAGTGAACACCCACAGACCATTCTGAGGGTGTGCAGTCTGGAGCTGGGAGAGAAGACCCTGTACCTGAGACCAGCGTGTTACTGGGATTGCTGTGTGCTGTGAGCTGCTGTGACAATAAAGAGAGCTGCTGCTACTTTTACCAAAGACTGAGACTGGAATCTCTCGTCCCTGAGTGGAAATTCTCTGTAAGGGTTCCACCCCATATCCCTGGGGCTTAACAGAGATGGAGGCGTTGCACCATTGAGATCTGATGAAGGCAAGAACCGCAGAAACCTGGTCCTGTACTACCCCACACCATCGCGGAAGACTCATGCCCTCCTGTTGCCCACAGGTATGCACCACCTAGACATGTGTAGCCAGACCTTAGTACATCCTAGGGGGTCTGATCTGCGACCGGGGGGGGGGGGGGTCTGAGGGCTATATATATATACGAAGAAGAAGAAGATAACCTCGCATCCACTCAAGCAATATAAGTGGTCACCATAAGCCAGTATATGATGGAATCATTTCCATAACAGGCGGTGCTCACGGGTCAGGAATAGCTATGCATCAAGAAAAAAGAAACCCGCCTAAGAGCACTCAGGTATTCCATATGAAAAATAACAATTTATTGATTGACACAAAGAAAATAGGTAACAGTACAAAAATATTAAAAAATAGGCTAGGACCCCTGACACGGATACTACCCAAAAGAAACACTGTTGCATGAAAAGGGGTTAAATTGATTATATAAACCCCAATGCCTGGTATAGACAAGATGATTAGAATCACTTTGATATGCAATAAAGTCCTTTGCTGGCTATTCCAAATGCCAAATTAATGACACATGCATATACTGTAGTGGAATAAATCTCCAAGGGCCTGGAGTGGTAGAAAATACTTCCTCATCGAGCATAAAGATTCCGCTTCTTAAGGCAGATATATGATCCAAATCCACAGCAAATTGGATATCTGTGGAAAAATGGTTTCTGTGCTCTGAGGATCACTCAATACAAGCAATGTCACGCATGTGGCATAAAAAATATATATATTTGCACTCAGCCGAGTGCAAAGTTAAATAGCCTGTCTATTGCACAAATGAGTATCAAAAGTGTTCAAAGTCCAAAAGGATAATCACAGCAATGTTAGGTAGCATAGTTACGTGACTTCATAATCCAGGGGTCCTGCCTAGCACCCCCACGCGTTTCGTCAGAGGACTTAAACTTGGAGTGGTGAGGAGGCTAGGACAAAACACTGCTTAAAAAGGGTGGATTTCGCGCCAAGAGAAGGAGTAAACGGCTGTATGTAATCCCTACTGTGATTAAGGGTCCGTACTTCCACGTGTCAAGGTGAAGCATATAGTTTTTGCAATTAATTCCTATATGGAGCCATGATGCGTGATGCGCATGCGCAATACAGCCGTGACACAGGGGATAGTAAGAGACTTTGTAGCAGCATATACTTCGTGTGTGATGCCATGACTCATAATGCACATGCCCAATATAAGCGTAATGTGGGAAATAGAGAGGCACATTTCTATTTGCCTATGCTGCCTGTATGGCGCCGTAGCATATAATGCGCATGCGCAATACTTACGCAATGCGGGGAACACTCTTCCACCAAACTAATGGCCAGAAATCCCTCAATGATGCCCATGCGCACAATTAGTGCCAAGCTGGAGGCGCCCCCACCAGGACACACGATAAAACTGCATGTCTGTATTATACACATCAAATCCAAACCGCACATGCGCAATAGATCCCTCATAATCACATACAGACAAAGTGATGCTAGATAGAGGAGTATACAAACCCCACACCTTTCAACCACATTTAACCTTAAAAATGCTGTCTACAAACGTGTGCAGACCCCACTTCATCTTATTTAAAGAGGTTTGTTCAAACAAAATAGGGATCAGTGTCCATGGAGAATAAATGTCATGTGACAGTATGCTTAGTCCACATAAATGTCCAAAGGCGTGATATCTGCTCTAGATCCATAGGAGTTATTGGAATCTTGAGTCCAAATCTTCAAAAAGGAGACTGTATAAAATGTTAATCCATAAGCCAAGGACTCAGGTAGGTGATTTAGAGAGGGCACGGAAACACTTCACATTCCTGCCGGGGTTAGGTGTAAGTAAAACATCTAAGGAATGGTTCGGTGTCTTGGCCTTTATATCATGCAGATGATGCGCTAGTGAAAAATAAAAACGAGCAATAAATATTTTTATCGATTCATCACTTGTTATTGCCATAGAAATTATTTTTACAAAAAGTTTTTTTACCGCACATCTGCTATGACAATAAATCGCGGGTGACATAACCTCAAAACAATGACGTCTAAACTCTATAAAAACATGGCAAAGCTGATGTAGTCGTTCAAACCTTTTGGGATCATAGATTCTATTTGTGTAATCCATCTAGTCTCCCTTCGTAGAAGGGTCCTCTCAAGGTCCCCACCTCGTATGCCCAGCGTGACTTTTTCAATTGCAAAGGCCCTCAGGAGTGTACTATCCGCATTATGCTTGTTTAGAAAATGTCTAGCAATTGTGCTGACTTTCTTAAAGCTATCAAGATCTTTTTGTGCATTTTTGACATTCCTAATGTGTTCCAATATACGGAACCTGACCTCCCTAGTTGTCATTCCAACATAGGGTAGGTCACAGGGGCATAAAACACAGTAAATAACCCCTTCAGATTTACAATTGAGTGTGTGATTAATATTGTAATCATGGGTTTTTGAGCTATTAGAAAAAGTAACTGTGTTCTCCATAAATTTACATGCTAAGCAGTTTGTGCACCTTGAGAAGCCTCTTCTCGGGGTAGATGATAAGAATGTTGTACCAACATTGGGAACATAATGGCTATTGACTAAGCTGTCCTTCAAATTTGGTGACCGACGGCTCGTCATGGTAACCTGTTTACCCAAAACCTTTTTTAGGTCGGGGGTCGCGGTCTGTCATAAGTATATCCCAATGTTGTTGAAGGACATTACGTAGTTTTGGCCACTGTTTATTATGTGTTCCCACAAAACGAATGATTTTCTGATTGGATGTTGTGCGTTTTGGTTGTAAGAATGTGGTTCGTGATGTCTTCATGCTATTGCGAAAACCTGTCTCTACAATGGTCTTACTATAACCCCTCTGAGCGAAACTCTGTTTCATCTCCCCTGACCTTAATAAAAAGTCAGATGGGGACGAAACATTGCGTCTTAGTCTGAGGAACTCACTCGTGGGGATACCCCTAACCTGATGAACAGGATGAAAACTCGTAGCGTGTAATATTGAGTTTGTTGCTGTTGTTTTACGGAAGATATCTGTATTTAAGACACCTCCTTGTCCAACACTAATGACGAGGTCCAGAAATTCAATTCTTGTATGACTGGACTGAAAAGTCAGCTTGATGTTGAGTTCGTTGCGGTTGAGGACATCGACAAATGCAGCGAACCCTCCAGCGGTACCCCGCCAGAGGATAAGCACATCGTCAATGTACCTCAACCACAACAGAACACACTGTGTGTGTACAAGGTTATCCTCAGTGAAGACAATTTCTCTCTCCCACCACCACAGGAAAAGGTTGGCATAGGAGGGTGCGCAAGTTGCACCCATTGCAGTCCCTCTCTTCTGAAGGAAGTATCTGTTCTTAAAGATGAAATAATTGTGGGACAATACAAAGTGTAGCAGATTGGGGATCAATTGTATGAAGTCCCCAGAGAGATTCTGCATGGATAAATAAAATTTGGCAGCTTTTAAACCATCCGTATAGTGAATACAGGTATAGAATACAGGTATAGAGTGACTCCACATCACAAGTTGCGAGGAGAACATCCTCGTCAACCGTGATGTGTTCTAACATCGATAAAACATCTATATATATTAGATTGTAAGTTCATCGGGGCAGGCATTTATGTACGTACTGTTTTCCTACATGCACTGGCAGCATAGTGTATATTTTATTATGATTACAGCTCATTACAAAATAACAGATGTGGGTGTGAGAGATGTGTGCAGAGGTACATTTAATGGAGACCGATTAGGGTGAAATTATATATTGGCTTTATTGCGCCTGTTCCTTTAACAAGGCAAAACATATATTTTTGGGTGGGTGCTATATATATAGAGGGTGGTAACCAGCTTAGCTACCCACCCAGTTAGAAAGGGCTGGAGTATAGGTTTAGTTATTCTCCAAAGTGGAGTTGGCCTTTATTTTGTTTGTTTTTGTATGTTTTGCCTTGTTAAAGGAACATGCGCAATAAAGCCAATATATAATTTCACCCTAATCGGTCTCCATTAAATGTACCTCTGCACACATCTCTCACACCCACATCTGTTATTTTGTAATGAGCTGTAATCATAATAAAATATACACTATGCTGCCAGTGCATGTAGGAAAACAGTACGTACATAAATGCCTGCCCCGATGAACTTACAATCTAATTTCAGACTTTGACGCACTGAGTGATGCAATTACTTTCTCAAGGTTAGGCAGAGATGGCACTATGTCTGATTTGAGTATCTCCCCCTTAATAAAATAGAGACAAAGCTGCAAAGCCACTGCATTCTGCCTTCCACAGCTTCCTGTGCACAGACCTGGGCTTAGATCCACAAATCTCAGTCAAGGGACTTAACATGACATTAACCGAATCTAATGTCACGCTGAGCCTCACTGCATAGCTTCACAGGATAATAACGGAACATTGAGTCATGTTTTCTCCCGGAAAGAGCATAGTGTTAACTCTAACAGCTGTTAGTGATGATGAAATGCAGAAGAGGTGCCCCCCTCAGTGCCTATCCTCTAAAGCAGGAGTGGTCAACTCACTCCAGTCCTCCAGGGCCACCAACAGGTCAGGTTTAAAGGATATCCCTGCTTCAGCACAGGTGGCTCAATCAGTGTCTCAGTCAACGACTGAATTTCTACGTAATTCATAGTGGACTAGACAAACGTTTGTTTGTTTTTTTCCATAATGGTTTCCAAATCTAAAACTAAAATCAATCGAATTTGGGAACAACAAAAACACAATCATTTTTTGAGGACCAAAACCAAAACATGAGGAGAAAGTGCCCACCCTTAGGCTGCGTCCATAGTAGAACGCGCTAGCTTCCGCGCTCCTCGGCGCAGCGCACGCTTGCCTGCAGCAGGAGATGTTTCCTGTCCTGCAGGCAGAGACAACAGGAAGGCGTGAAGGGGGGCATGGCCGTGACGTCACGGAGCTGGTTCACCCTCATTGGGCGAACCGCTCACGTGACCTGGCGTCGCACGGGAAATACAAACTTGCTTGTATCTTCTAGTGCCGGTCTCCCCGTAGCGCATGTGCACGCACTAGCACACATGCACTATGAACATATACATTGGCGTCCTAGTTTTTGTTTCGGCGCCAGCTACGTAGCTTGTGCTGTATACTGCACTTTGGATGCAGCCTTAGGCCTTGACCCCGCTGCCTACTACAGTGTCTGCTGTGGAGGACGCTGCACGGATGAGAGCCCTCCCCTCAATGGCGCCGGGCCTGCTGCGAGGGGGGGGCGCAGCGCTCGGGCGAGAGCTGCTCCTGCTCTCAATAGAATTGAGAGCAGGACTCGCGACGAGCGATTAGGCACGCCCCCCGGCGGTTCAGCCAATGAGGGCAAACCTGCCGGGTGACGTCATAGCCACGCCCCCGTCACTCCCCCGCCACGTCCCCCCCGGTCTCTCTTCCTGCAGTGAGCTGCAGACCAGGGAATCGGCTGCACGCGCCGCCAATCTCGCGGGCGCGCGTTGCAGCTGAGATACCGGGGCCTTAGCCTAAGGGGTAAAACACTTCATAGATAGACAGTACAATCCTTCCATATGTAGTGACAGCTCTTTAGAAACCATTTCAAACATAGTACAGCTTAACCCCGTAATAGCGCGGTCCTCGGGGGCCACACGCGACCACCGCGTTATACACGGGGTCGCGGAAAAAAATGGCCACCGATTTTTTTAAATTTTTTTTATTTATTTATTTTTTTGTGGTGGTACCGTGTTTGCCGGAGGGGGAAAGCTGAGAACTCTCCCAGCATTCCCAGACCCGGTGGGGCAGCGGCAGTGGCAACAGCACACAGCACTTAACCGGCATCTGGCAGCTCTTCTCCCTGTCTCTGCTTCCTGCTTCTGCTTCCGTCTTGCAAGAGCAAGCTCCCTTAAAGAGAAAGTGTGTCTCTGTGTGTGTGTGTATTTGACTGTGTGAGACTGTGTGAGCAGTGTGCTGTGAGTGTGTGCAGTGTGCTGTGTGTGTATGCAGTGTGATGTGAATTTATGCAGTGTGCTGTGAGTGTGTGCTATGAGTGTATGCAGTGTGCTGTGCGTGTGTCAGTGTGTGTGTGTGTGTGTGTGTGTGTGTGTGTGTGTGTGTGTGTGTGTGTGTGTGTGTGTGTGCAGTGTGCTGTGAGTGTGTGCAGTGTGCTGTGAGTGTGTGCAGTGTGCTGTGTGTGTATGCAGTGTGCTGTGAGTGTGTGCAGTGTGCTGTGAGTGTGTGCAGTGTGCTGTGAGTGTGTGCAGCGTGCTGTGAGTGTGTGCAGCATGCTGTGAGTGTGTGCAGCGTGCTGTGAGTGTGTGCAGTGTGCTGTGAGTGTGTGCAGTGTGCTGTGAGTGTATGCAGTGTGCTGTGAATGTGTATGCAGTGTGCTGTGAGTGTGTGCAGTGTGCTGTGAGTGTGTGCAGCATGCTGTGAGTGTGTGCAGTGTGCTGTGAGTGTGTGCAGTGTGCTGTGAGTGTGTGCAGTGTGCTGTGAGTGTGTGCAGTTTGCTGTGAGTGTGTGGTCCACGCTCAAACCGCGTTATAGCGGATCGCGCTATAACGGGGTTGAGCTGTATTTTATTTATATTATAAAAAAAGGAAGGAGCTATAAGAAATGCAGGTTGGGCTAAAGTCCTGAGTGGAGTACCTCAGGGATCGGTACTGGGACCCCTGCTTTTTAACTTGTTTATTAATGACCTTGAGGTTGGGATCGAGAGCAAAGTCTCCATCTTTGCTGATGATACTAAATTGTGTAAGGTAATAGAATCAGAGCAGGATGTAATTTCTCTTCAGAAGGACTTGGAGAGACTGGAAACCTGGGCAGGTAAATGGCAAATGAGGTTTAATAAAGATAAATGTAAGGTTATGCATTTGGGATGCAAGAATAAAAAGGCGACTTACAAATTAAATGGAGATATATTGAGGGAATCCTTGATGGAGAAGGATTTAGGAGTGCTTGTAGACTGCAGGCTTAGCATTAGTGCCCAATGTCATGCAGTAGCTGCAAAGGCAAACAAGATCTTATCTTGCATCAAACGGGCAATGGATGGAAGGGAAGTAAACATAATTATGCCCCCTTTACAAAGCATTAGTAAGACCACACCTTGAATATGGAGTACAATTTTGGGCACCAATCCTGAGAAAATACATCATGGAACTAGAGAGAGTGCAGAGAAGAGACACCAAATTAATAAAGGGGATGGACAATCTAACTTATGAGGTGAGGCTAGCTAAATTAGATTTATTTACATTAGAAAAGAGGCGTCTAAGAGGGGATATGATAACTATATACAAATATATTCGGGGACAATACAAGGAGCTTTCAAAAGAACGATTCATCCCACGGGCAGTACAAAGGACTAGGGGGCATCCCTTAAGGTTGGAGGAAAGGAAATTTCACCAGCAACAAAGGAAAGGGTTCTTTACAGTAAGGGCAGTTAAAATGTGAAATTCATTACCCATGGAGACTGTGATGGCAGATACAATAGATTTGTTCAAAAAAAGGTTGGATATCTTTTTAGATGGGAAAGGTATACAGGGATATACAAAATAAGTATACATGGGAAGGATGTTGATCCGGGGATTAATCCGATTGCCAATTCTTGGAGTCAGGAAGGAATTAATTTTTCCCCTTAATGGGGTTTTTTGTTTGCCTTTCTCTGGAACAATAAGTAAGTATAGATATAGGATAAAGTATCTGTTGTCTAAATTTAGCATAGGTTGAATGTGATGGACCTACGTCTTTTTTCAACCTCATCTACTATGTAACTATGTAACTATGTAACTATGTAAGAATTAAGTGAAAGTCTAAACTTGCAAATACAAAAGTCAGTGGTAGCCTCCTTTTTGGCTTGGGGATAAGCATAGCCCACCAGCCCATGCAGCATACACCCTGCACAACTTCACAAACTTAACAGATAATGTGCACAAAAACATACATGCACCATACACACATGCATAATGCACCATACACACACATACTAACACCAGATACAGTACATGCAGCACACAAACACTCCGGTATATGCACCATACACACACACCAGATACATGCAGCATGCACACACCACCTAAATACACCATACACAAGATACACTACAGACATATAAGATATGAAATTTGAGTCCAGTCCGCGCTCTTGCTCTTTAGGATAGTGGAATGGTGGTTCCTCTCTAATCTCTTGCAGCTCTTAGTGTTGAAGGTGTCTGCCCCCACCTCCAATATGGATCCCAGCAGGAAAACTCCAACAGCGATACCAAGTCCCAGGAAAAAAGAAAAAACACAAAAGCGCACCAAGATTGAGATATGATATGTATTGACAACAAATAAAGATAATAATATGCACTTACATATATAAAAACTTTAATGGTCCAGATCACGATCGTCACTTCTAATGGTAGGGCAACAAATGGGATGAAGAGGGGGGTAATCTCAGTCTTCAGGAACAAGCCCCGCGCGCTGGGGCTGTATTCAGAGACTGCGCTGCGTCTCTGCTTCACACGCTTGTCGGCGTGATGATCTGCGTAGTGCGCATGCGCGGCAAATGAGGCCCCCTATAGTAGTCCCGGAAGTGCCCGCCCGTTTTCCGTTTCGATCGAAAATGGCAATAAAAATAGCAATAAAAACACTTGTGTGAAGACTGGCTGTATGTGATAAACAGACCAGCGACACCCTTCGCGACGCGTTTCGAATACAAAAGTATTCTTCCTCAGGCGATATCAGGGGCACCTGTTTGGGGTCCTTTATATACCACATAGATGATTGGTTAATACCAATAAAAGAACATCCAATCCACTATTGGTTAAATAGAAAAGGGGGATGGTTCAAATTCACCAAGCCTGCCCCTTGATGTTAGAATGAACAGGATATTGATGCTGTATTATAGTGGTGGCACTTTGAGTAATAATTAGATAATAAGAGACAAAAGTGCCACTCACCAGTGGAAATACATAAAGAGATACCTACAGGTGGCCCTTTTAACAAGTGTCACATATAAAATACATTTGAAAATATATGTAAAAAAGTAGTATTAATAAAACATTGTGCTATCACATAAAAATACAACAGTTAAACATAAGACATATAATATAAAGAAATGGATGTGGAGAAGAAGGGGGGGGGGAAGGGGAAGGAGGGAGGGAAAGGAAAAACATGTGCAAGGTAAAAAAAGACATAAAAACAAACAAAAATATCAATGACATGTTGAATAAAATTGGCTAAAATAGAATGCATCTCAATTCTGAAACTTTGCTAAATTGATAACAAATGATAAAAAATGATAAAAACAGACTACAAAGAAAAGATCACCTATCATTTAGTTACCGCAAGAAGGGAGTCAACTCCACATAATCATTTAACCCCCCAGGATGTTTAGTTTGGAGTGTGTATATCCAGAATTGCTCCCTCCTTGCGATAAATAAATCCTTATCACCACCTCTAGTAGTAGTGGTGATATGTTCTATACCCATGTATTTGACCCCTGTGGTGCTGCATTGATGGACATCCTTAAAATGGGACAGCAAATGGGTTAATGGTTTACCAGAGGCCAATGTTTTAGGGATGTTGACAATATTTCTTAAGTGTTCCATCACACGTATTTTAAGATGGCGTTTTGTGCGACCTACATATTGTAGTCCACACCCACATTGTAAAATATATATAACATATGTGGACAGATCACAAATATGAGATTAAAAATTATATTGACTGTCTGTCCACATATGTTATATATATTTTACAATGTGGGTGTGGACTACAATATGTAGGTCGCACAAAACGCCATCTTAAAATACGTGTGATGGAACACTTAAGAAATATTGTCAACATCCCTAAAACATTGGCCTCTGGTAAACCATTAACCCATTTGCTGTCCCATTTTAAGGATGTCCATCAATGCAGCACCACAGGGGTCAAATACATGGGTATAGAACATATCACCACTACTACTAGAGGTGGTGATAAGGATTTATTTATCGCAAGGAGGGAGCAATTCTGGATATACACACTCCAAACTAAACATCCTGGGGGGTTAAATGATTATGTGGAGTTGACTCCCTTCTTGCGGTAACTAAATGATAGGTGATCTTTTCTTTGTAGTCTGTTTTTATCATTTTTTATCATTTGTTATCAATTTAGCAAAGTTTCAGAATTGAGATGCATTCTATTTTACCCAATTTTATTCAACATGTCATTGATATTTTTGTTTGTTTTTATGTCTTTTTTTACCTTGCACATGTTTTTCCTTTCCCTCCCTCCTTCCCCTTTCCCCCCCCCTTCTTCTCCACATCCATTTCTTTATATTATATGTCTTATGTTTAACTGTTGTATTTTTATGTGATAGCACAATGTTTTATTAATACTACTTTTTTACATATATTTTCAAATGTATTTTATATGTGACACTTGTTAAAAGGGCCACCTGTAGGTATCTCTTTATGTATTTCCACTGGTGAGTGGCACTTTTGTCTCTTATTATCTAATTATTACTCAAAGTGCCACCACTATAATACAGCATCAATATCCTGTTCATTCTAACATCAAGGGGCAGGCTTGGTGAATTTGAACCATCCCCCTTTTCTATTTAACCAATAGTGGATTGGATGTTCTTTTATTGGTATTAACCAATCATCTATGTGGTATATAAAGGACCCCAAACAGGTGCCCCTGATATCGCCTGAGGAAGAATACTTTTGTATTCGAAACGCGTCGCGAAGGGTGTCGCTGGTCTGTTTATCACATACAGCCAGTCTTCACACAAGTGTTTTTATTGCTATTTTTATTGCCATTTTCGATCGAAACGGAAAACGGGCGGGCACTTCCAGGACTACTATAGGGGGCCTCATTTGCCGCGCATGCGTACTACGCAGATCATCACGCCGACAAGCGTGTGAAGCAGAGACGCAGCGCAGCCTCTGAATACAGCCCCAGCGCGCGGGGCTTGTTCCTGAAGACTGAGATTACCCCCCTCTTCATCCCATTTGTTGCCCTACCATTAGAAGTGACGATCGTGATCTGGACCATTAAAGTTTTTATATATGTAAGTGCATATTATTATCTTTATTTGTTGTCAATACATATCATATCTCAATCTTGGTGCGCTTTTGTGTTTTTTCTTTTTTCCTGAGACATATAAGATATATATGTACCAAGCAAACACCACTTACATGCACCATACACACACAGAGTGCATTCACCAAGCAAACACATACATCAGATACAGTTTATGCAGCATGCATGCACAAACATACCAGATACATGCACCATGCAAACACAAACATGCACACACACATTCCAGATTCATGTACCATGCATCCATATACCATGTACATGCACTTTATACACACATCAGATACATGCACATCATATACAGTACTTGAAAACATACACACACACACAAGATAAAATACATAATACACACACACACACACACACACACACACACACCAGATACATACACCCTAAAACATACCTACATCAGATATATGAATTATACACCAGATACATGCACCATGCACACACACACAAACATCACATACATGCACACACATTCCGGATTCATGTACAATGCATCCATATACCAGGTACATGCACTTTATACGTGAGGAGAGGAAGGAGACGCAGCTCACCGGTAACAGCAATCAAAAAATGCAATCAATGAAAAACAATCTTTATTAAGCTAAAATGGATAGACACGTCTATGGCACCTCTGACGCGTTTCGTCTCCGACGGGGTACTTTAACAAAGTACCCCGTCGGGTACGAAACATGTCAGAGGTGCCATAGATATGTGTCTATCCATTTTAGCTTAATAAAGATTGTTTTTCATTGATTGCGTTTTTTGATTACTGTTACCGGTGAACTGCGTCGCCTTCCTCCCCTCACGTCTTACAATTTTGGCTGGAGCACGCCTTCCACACAAACTCCTGGCTGTTTTCCCTACCTCAGCGACTGAGCAGCTAAGTATCCATTTGCTGTTGTTCCAGAGCCTGTGTGTGGCAGGTGGATTAGTGGGGGTTGCGGGTTGGTCAGGTTTAACACTCTCCGGTCTCTCACTTCACTTGTTGGGGCTCCGATCAGTCGTTTCTCCCTGCCTCCGCTATATTCACCCCCCACCTGTGTTTATATCCACATTTTTTATGATATGACTCCAGAGGAATTATTATATAGCCTATCTGGATTGTGATTATGGACTTTACAATACTGATTTCTATTTTATAATTTCTGGAGCGCCAGTCACGGGGGTTAACCCCTTCATGCACCTGCATATGCACTTTATACACACATCAGATACATGCACATTATATACAGTACTTGAACACACACACACACACACACACACACACACACACACACACACACACACACACACACACATATACATCAGATACATACACCCTAAAACATACCCACATCAGATATATGAATTATATACACACTGATGCATGCACAATACATACAGTATACATGGACTATACACATATGCACATTAAATATATGCAATACACACACCAAACAAACTCCAGTGCTCTGGAATAGGGAAGCATGCTTTAAACTGGTTTCATTCCTATCTATCAGATAGAAGCAACATGTGTCTATCTCGGGCACTAACTCCAACCCCTTGGATATCACCTGCGGTGTCCTGCAAGGCTCTGTTCTGGGGCCCCTACTCTTCTCAGCGTTCATCAATGATCTTCTTACAGCTTGTAAGGGAGATTCAATACACATGTATGCAGATGACACAATCTTATATGCACACAGCCCTAACCTCTCTGACCTTAGACACATACTTCAATCTGACTTTTTGAAACTTGAAAATTGGATTTACAAAAACAAACTGTTTTAAAATACTGACAAGACTGTAACAATGGTATTTGGGACCAAGGCCAAATTTCTAAAGCTTCCAATGAATGAGCTCCAGATAAGAACAAACTCTAATACTATCCTAGCCCCTGTTACTAGTTTCAAATATTTGAGCATATGGTTTGACTCCCATTTTACATTTGGGTTGCACATTGATACCCTGATATCCAAAACCTATGCCGAACTAGGTGTACTATATAGGAACAAATCCTCCCTAAGTCTGCTGGTCTGAAAGCGCATTTCCAATTATAGACTATGGGGACATAGTATATGGTACAGCACCCCAAATCCACCTTGGTAAACTTGATACCCTCTACAATTCAATATGCCACTTTGTCCTTCAATGCAACTACAACAGACATCACTGCGAAATGCTCAAGGAACTAGATTGGTCATCACTTGTGCCTAGGCGGAGAGTTAATCTTTCCTGTCTTGCCTTCAAATACTTTCTGGACAAGCTACCCGCCTATCTGAACAAGCTCCTCACCCCTACCACATGCAGGACCTATCATCTGAGATCTGACTCCAAAAGAATGTTCATGGTCCCAAGGTTCAACAAAGTATCCGGCCGCTCCTACTTCTCTTACCATGCACCCCAAAACTGGAACAATCTACCGGAGACTCTCACAGCCACCAATCTAAGTTCTTTCAAAACTAAAGCTGTCTTACATTTTAATCTGTTCTGTAACTGATACATACACTTATAATATATATTATCTCTAACTGTGCATGCAATGTCTTGTATATAATGTATATCTACCCTGATCACTCAATGTAATGTGCCCAGGACATACTGGAAAACGAGAGGCAACTCTCAATGTATTACTTCCTGGTAAAACATTTTATAAATGAATAAATACAAATACATGTAACATACAAATGCAAACATCAGATACATGTACCATACATATCCATCAGATACATGCAACATCCACACACATCAATACATCCACCATACATAAACAGAGACACACACATATATTAGTACTTACAGAAATATCCTGACCAACATACACATACACACACTTACTGACCTGGAGCGAGACTCTGGAGCAGAGAGGAGAACAGAGGCCAGCCAAGGGGTGCTCAGAAGTACCTCCCATGGCTGGAATCTGATTCAGAAGCAACTGTACCTGACATGTGAGTGCAGATCTCGTTCTCCTCTCCCAGCAGCTACCATCCCAGTATTAGAAAATCTCCCCCAGGCCAACCGGCCCCATACGGTTTCAACCTACACCTATCTACAGTATCAAATAATGTTGCTCCAATCTTACCCTATCTGCCCTAGCTTGCACCTTGGGGAGTGTCAGTAGGAGGAGTTACATGGTGCACATGTTATAATGAGATGTAGCACAATCTGCGTCTGCACCATTCTATTCCTCAAAAATCCATCATATCTGATGTGGAGCAAGTAACAGTTTGCAACAGATGTTAGAAATTGTTCTTGCATACACCGAAGCTGTGCTCAAAACAACATGGCAATGCGGCCAAACATACTTTTTTCTATGTTGATACATAGACCCCAAAAGAGACCAATACACATTCAAACTACAAATAAAGTCACATACACCAATGCAAGCACTGGCCATAGTACCACTATGCGTTAACACACTGCAGACAGCCACAAATACAACCGCAAGACAAATAATTCAACACAACAGATCTGGCATCACACATTTCAGTACACACATACCAGGCTGCAAACGAAATTCACTATACGCTCGCCACAGCAGCAGCACAAATAGACAAACACACACAAGCCCAACATACTGTACATATTCAATAATACATAAATAGGGAACAACATAAATCAGAGAAACTAAACCAAAAAAAATCCTTAGTATAGAGCATTATTAATCCAATGTATGTTAATGAAAATTAAATAGTGATTGGTATTAAAATATGATTTTTAATAATATCATGCAAACTAACAAAGGTGGGAACTACACATGAATATGAGTAAACTCAAGGACATATGATGCCTATCAAAAATATCATGTCGTAATGTCTTTTAATTGGAGATCACCACTATTATAATTATGTATGGTGAATCCAATACACGGACACAGAAAAACACTACAGACACTCACATCACAAAAGTAACACAAACTCACCATTGCACACTATGAACTATAGACAGCAAAACAATGTCACAACACAGGGAACATTCACCAACACACCACATACACAACAACACAAAGTCAAAAAGACACAGTAGTTAGTAACACTTTGTTACAACATGCCATATACTTATAGGATTCTGTATATACAAATCCACACAACACATGAGCACATGCATATTTATATCAACACACACACACAAGGTCACACCCTGTTTAAACACATGCACACACATAGCACAATAGTTTGCCATCTTTGGCACCATGTGCTATTATTAGTATTTGTAACTTCAATAGAAATGTTCCTGTCTCACGTTTGTGGGTAACATCCTTCTGTGCAGAGCTAGAAAACAGCAGGGGTGGTCCACAGCAGCAGCAGCAGCAGCACAGAGTAACACCTTGCTAACTAAAATGCAGAGCAGGAGAATACTCATTAGAATGATCACAGCCTGGGCTTTATGTCATCAATTTATCTAACCCCTGTGCTCTCAGAGGTGCCAGGAATGCAATACATGGCTCATGCATTCTTCTGTTCTCTTTCATAGCTACTGAATCCAGCAACCACCAGGTGTATAAGCACTGACCCCTTCATTGGCCAATGGGTCGGAATCACACACATGTATAAACATGCATGCCAAAGAAAGCAATGGGTATCCATATATATTCACATACTCATATTCAAAGACCTGCTCAAATTCATACGTATGCATGTGTTTAAGCAATACGATACCGTTTGGAAACGAAATCAGCAGGCAGCACTCCAGAATTGAACAAACAAGTGTATTGAAAAAATAAACACAAAACCAACATTTCGGTCCACGAATGGGACCTTTGTCAAGGTGGGGTGATATGCATGTTATATGCATGTGTTTTTATATGATATGCGTTGTGTGCGTGTGTGTATATAAATATATATATTTAAAATATTATGAAAATTGTGTTAGTGTCCAATTAATTCCGGACCTAACTGTATATATATATATATATTTATGTCCAATTATTTCCGGACCTAACTGTATATATATAAATATATATATATATATACAGTTAGGTCCGGAAATAATTGGACACTGACACAATTTTCATGATTTTGGCTCTGTACACCACCACAATGGATTTGAAATGAAACAACCGAGATGCAATAGAAGTGCAGACTTTCAGCTTTAATTCAAGGGGTTGAACAAAAATATCGTATGAAACGTTTAGGAATTGCAACTATTTTCATACACAGTCCCCTTATTTCAGGGGCTCAAATGTAATTGGACAAATTAACACAATCATAAATAAAATGTTCATTTTTAATACTTTGTCGAGAATCCTTTGCAGGCAATGACTGCTTGAAGTCTGGAACGCATGGATATCACCAAACGCTGGGTTTCCTCCTTTGTGATGCTTTGCCAGGCCTTTACTGCAGCTGTCTTCAGTTGTTGTTTGTTCGTGGGTCTTTCTGCCTTAAGTTTTGTCTTCAGCAAGTGTAATGCATGCTCGATCGGGTTGAGATCAGGTGATTGACTCGGCCATTGCAGAATATTCCACTTCTTTACCTTAAAAAACTCCTGAGTTGCTTTCGCAGTATGTTTTGGGTCATTGTCCATCTGTAAAGTGAAGTGCCGTCCAAACAACTTCGCTGAATTTGGCTGAATATGAGCAGACAATATATCCCTATACACTTCAGAATTCATCCAGCTGCTTCTGTCTTCTGTCACATCATCAATAAAAACTAGTGACCCAGTGCCATTGTAAGCCATGCATGCCCATGCCATCACACTGCCTCCACCGTGTTTTACAAATGATGTGGTATGCTTCGGATCATGAGTCGTTCCAAGCCTTCTCCATATTTATTTCTTCCCATCATTCTGGTACAGGTTGATCCTAGTTTCATCTGTCCAAAGAATGCTGTTTCAGAACTGGGATGGCTTTTTTAGATATTGTTTGGCAAAGTCAAATCTGGCCTTTCTATTCTTGAGGCTTATGAATGGTTTGCACCTTGTGGTGAACCCTCTGTATTTGCTCTCGTGAAGTCTTCTCATTATGGTAGACTTGGATAATGATATGCCTACCTCCTGTAGAGTGTTCTTCACTTGGCTGGATGTTGTGAAGGGGTTTTTCTTTACCATGGAAAGGATCCTACGATCATCCACCACTGTTGTCTTCCGTGGACGTCCAGGCCTTTTTGTGTGGCAGAGCTCACCAGTGCGTTCTTGTTTTCTCAGAATGTACCAAACTGTTGATTTGGCCACTCCTAATGTTCCTGCCATCTCTCTGATGGATTTTCTTTTTTTTTTTGCAGCCTAAGAATGCCCTGTTTCACTTGCATTGAGAGCTCCTTTAACCGCATGTTGTGAGTTCACAGCAAGAGCTTCCAAATGCGAATGCCACACCTGGAATCAACTCCAGACCTTTTACATGCTTAATTGATGATGAATTAATGAAGGAATAGCCCACATCTGTCCATGAAACAGCTTTTGAGTCAATTGTCCAATTACTTTTGGTCCTTTGAAAAAGAGGGGGCTACATATTAAAGAGATGTAATTCCTAAACCCTTCCTCCAATTTGGATGTGAATACCCTCAAATTAAAGTGGATAGACTGCACTTTATTTAAGCCCATATTCATTATTTAACTGTAACTTTAATTTGTTTTGGTACACAGCTGAAATAACAAAACTTGTATCAGTGTCCAATTATTTCCGGACCTAACTGTGTATATATATATATATATATATATATATATATATATATATATACTGTTCAGTACGTGTGTGTATGTAAATATATATATATATATATATATATATATATACTGTTCAGTACGTGTGTGTATGTGTACATACACAGATAATATACAACTCAGACTGAAATACATGCATAAATACGCACTACAAACAGAAGGCAACATCCAGTAATCTACAGTAAGTATTTAACTGCAATGCATTGTGGCACTGAAAGTGTTGTTCCATGTCCCGCTGCTGCTTTAACTTGCTTTAATAAAGGAGCATGGTCAGTGACTCCTGATCCCACCCCCTATTGCGCCATGCTCAGCAGCACCAGTGACCGTCTTCTGGCATTAATTTACTCCCCCCTGTTGTGCGCCCCCTGCTGGCACAAAGATTTTACGGATACTCTAGGGTCTGTGAAGTACAGTGCTGAGCTGTAAATTGGTGTTTTAAAACCGCTAAAAGATGCTCAACACCTGCTAACTTAAAATAGTTTGTTTCTAATAGCAGCTGAACCCCACACACAGAGGGCACAGCATGTACCTGCAGTGTTCATCTCATTCTGATCGCCTAAGAGAGACACTATTTATTACTAACTCTCTCCTGCTTTATTTGTACAGTATCCCTCTCCTCATTGTCCCTGTTTCTATATTTTTTTACCTCTTTCTTTCTTCACATTCTTCTTAGTTCATTGGCCGTCCCACACCTCTCTATCCCTTCAGTGCTCTGTTTTTCCCCATCTCTAGTTTGTTCCTCACTCTTTTTCCCCTTTTACGATTTACCCTTTACCTGCTCTCCCCCCCCCCCCCCCCCACCCCCTTCTCTCTCTAGCTCACTTCCCTCCTTACCTTTTTTGCAGAATCTGTGTCTTACCTTGTTTTGGTCCCTGCCTTTAAACCATTTCTCTTTGACTCTTTCCCTTCCCTCCTCTGCTGCTTATAAGTCATATTATTATTTATTAATAAGGTAGCAACATATTCTTCAGAGCAGTACTATGATTGTGAAAGACAAAATTACAATGTAGCACTTTAACAATGTAACGCATTCTGGTATAGTGTGTAGGAAGTCCCTGCTCCCTATTAGAGACCGATTTACTTATACACCTCCGAATAGTCACTATACTGCACATAGAGACCTACCTGTGAACACACCTGAGATAGCAAGGAAATATGAGCATTTTAATCATTTCAAATATATATTGTGTAAGGCTTAGTTCACAGGTATCTTGTGTGTGCTCACAGGTATAGGTCCACATAGTTTAACTATGTTTTCTGATTGTTTTAAATATAGATTATCATTCAAAACTCAACAATTTCTACAGAACGTTTTGCAAATTTCAGAATTGCAAACTAAATGATGGTAAGTTCACACATCTCTACTCCCTCTCAGCCTCCACTCCCTCTCAACCTCCACTCCCTGTCCTCTTTTGTTAACAGAATCAAGCTGCCCTGAAATTAAATACATTGTCAGTACTTCTTTTCCTCAAAATCACTCCAACTTCTGCTCTCTCTCTCTCTCCTCTTCCCAATTTCTTTTTCTCCTCCACTACCGGGCTCCTATTCAATAGGTTGCAAAGACGCCATGTGGAACATCAACTGCACCCACTGGAATATTAATGAGTCAGGAAGACGAAGGACTTTGAATCCACAGCTGCATTCAATCTGAACCCCTTCAGTGTACATCTGGTAGACAGCCTTTGGCACAGCCAAAGGGCAGCTAAAGGATGTGAGCCGTTTGCTGCCATTCGCCGATGTTTGGTGATGTTAAAGCATCTCAATTTAAAACTGAAACTCACCAGCCCTTTTATCCCCTGTACCCAATTTTCCAACCCTGTCTGTCCATGAAATATCTGTGAAGTGACTGTATAACCCTGTTCATTTAATATAACCATGTATTGTTATAACTCGTGTGCCCAGGACATACTTGAAAACGAGTGGTACCTCTCAATGTATTACTTCCTGGGAAAACATTTTGATAAATAAATAAATGTTGTGGAAGAGTTCAGCTCCATTTGAATAAGTGGGGCTAACATCTTCTCCAAAATGAGGCTGGTGTCTCCACTGCACATTCTATAAGGCTCTCTGTCTTTCATTAGCCTCTCTCCCATCACCTCCACATTCTCTCTTCACTTCCCTCTAATGTATTGCCTTATTTTCTCTCTTTTTCACTTCTCTACTTCAGTTGTCCTTTGCTTTTCTCTTTTCTTCTACCCATGTTTCTTTTTTTATCCTTCTCATATCTTCCTCCTCACCCCTCCTCCTTCACTGGATGTGCTGTGTAATTCTGGATCGGCTGAACTCAGCTTATTATATTTCTCCTTCCAAAGCCAGCACAGTATGAAAGGATGGAAAACTCATTCTTGAAGAACGATGTCACCCATAGAGCGTTATGTTCCATCCATCCTGCAGTGACTTATTACTGCAATTGTGACACTTTAGTGAAGCACCACAAGGACAAGCAAAAGCAGTTGGGAGAAGGCAACCAGGTTTGTATTAGAGGCATACTGTATGTCCTGGGTAAGTATGCAGATACTGAGCTGTTAAGTAGATACTAAGGGCCTATTCTCGTAGCTGCAAAGTGTGACAAACCCCTTCTAAAGAGCACTTTTCCGATCGAATCGGCATGCTTTGCTATTCTGTAAGCCTTGGTCTCATGTTCCATCTGTGTCTTAAAGGCTTTTTTATAAGCGGTTTCACTCCGACTCTGCTACTCCGATCGGCTTGTGAAAAAAGCATGAAACTCCATTTTTTAAAACTAAAACTCCGTTATACAAACCGCTTCTAGAAACTCGCATTTTTTTTCACGCCATCTCAAGGGGGGTGAGATTGGTATTGCGAGTTACTTCCCCCGGGCTGAAATATCGGTTTGGCTGAGAGAACAGAGTTGCAACCACCTCTGGTCATTCCGCTTCTGTAGCAAGTACAATCCGTGCGTTTTGTCACTTTATATAGAAGTGGTTCAGAAGATGTGATTTGCAATAGAGAATGGGGGTTTTCCTCACATTTCATTTCGCTACTTCTGAACATGCTAAACCGCGCGGTTTGACACTGACAACTTTGGCACTACGAGAACAGGTCACATAGAGCACAAGTTCTATATTATACATGGGATGGGGTAGAAGGTGCAGTGCTGCAGATCTTTCTAAAAGGGCTTTATCCGAGCTCCAAAAGTGTAGTTTGTGGCTCTAGACCAGGAGGGCGCAAACTGGGAGGATCGAGATTTTCTGGGGGAGACACGGCGGTTACAGAGGCCCCGCACTTCCCTGAAGGCATTTAAACTAAATGCCGGGGGACCTCGCGAGGCCTCTGTAACTTCACTTACCTTTGTGTTGGGCGACGTGTTGCCATGGCAACCCACGGCGTCATTATCGCCAGCTTTGCACATTGACTTTTAATGCTTTGCCAAAACTTTTTTGGTTAGCTTTGCCATTTTCATGAACATTTTTGAGAATACAGAAAGTGAATCCCTGCGCTTCCACCATTGGGCTAACCATAAATGGGGAAATAAATATACATAGTGAAACCTAAGTGTGTAAGACAAAGGAGACTTTTGGTTGTATCTTTTGATCAAATAAATAGAAGCCTGCTAACCAATGTCAAGGTAAGTCTCAGTAGCAGGTTCCTATGCTAACTGCATACAAAGGTTTATGGATTTATTGCTAGCCCAATGCCAGAGCTTCTACAGAAATCGTGGGGCCCTGGACAAACATTTTAAGCAGGCCCAGCCCCCCCCCCCACCGTATCAACTGTATTGCGAGTCGCCCCCCCCATTTCACACCTCCTGTGCCTCCTCTCTTCCCCCCCCCTCTTCCCATGTATTTCTCTCCTTTCCGTCTCACCCCCTCTCACTCTCACGCCTCGCATGTATTTCTCTCTCCTGCGTCTCACTCTTACTCCCTCTTCTCTTTTCCTCACTCACCCCCTCTCTCCTCTCCCTCCATCAATTACCCCACGCTCACTCATTCCCTCCCCCTCACACAATTCCCACTACAAGATATATACCAAAAAACTTCCCACCCCCAATGCATAAAACTACCAACCCCCAAATACATACAAAAAAAATCCCCACCCCCCAAATATATACAACCTCCCCCACCCCACCAAATGCATACGAAAAACCCACCAACCCAATACATATTAAAAAAAACAATACTTATAACCCCCCCCCCCCATACATACATATACATATACAGCTGAACCCCATTTGCTCGGGGTCCACATAATGAGACCGCGTTATAACTGGGATCGCAAAATGGCCGTCGTGTGAGGACTTACCCAGCATCTGCAGCTCTCTCTGTGCAGCTCTCTCCTCTCTCCCTGCTTCATCAGGCTGCATCCACATGCGTGGCGCACATCTCCAAAGTTTTTTTTTTTTTATAACATTCAATGCTTTATTGCTAACGGACACACATACCTCCCCCTACACTAATAATTGTAGCATACCATGCAGGAATCTAACCCATGACCCTTCATACACTAGTAGCGATTCTTTACCTGCTACACCATAGGATTGAAACTTAACTTCTACTGCACAGTACCCCCAAGCCCCCCAATACTTATAACAATTCCCCCAAGCCCCCCAATCCATATACAAATACCCCCAACCCCCCGATACATATAAAAATACCCCCATGCCCCCCAATACATATAAAAAATCCACCAATACATATACAAATTCCCCCAAGCCCCCCAATACAGTATATATAAAAATACCCCCAAGCCCCCCAATACATATACAAATTCCCCCAAGCCCCCCAATACATATAAAAATACCCCCAAGCCCCCAATACATATAAAAAAGACCCCCAACCCCAAATACATATAAAAAAGACCCCATACATATTAAAAGACCCCACCTCCCAATACATATTTTAAAAAAGCCCACCCCCCAATACATATAAAAAAAGACTCCTAACCCCCAATACATATTAAAAAAGACCCCCACAATATGTCCAGTGGCTGTGGGGGGCCCCGGCGACTGGCACTGCAAGTTGGGCTCGACCTCTGGCCAGGTCGGCTGCCGCTGATCTCGTGGCCAGACCCCGACTCTCCCCTCAACAGCAGCCTTCATGTCTCTATCCCTCTGTCCCACGCTGAGCTTCCGACAGGCCTCCCTCTCATGCTATCGTACGCCGGAAGCAGAGAGCACTGAGGTCAGAGAGGCCCGTCGGCGTGGGACGGAGGCATAGAGTCATGCAGGCTGCTGCTAAGGGAGAGCCAGGGCCCGGCCGCGAGAGGACTGGCAGACGGGCCTGGCCAGAGGTCGGGCCCAACTTGCAGTGCCGGCCGGGCCTCCCCAACTCACTGGGCCCTGGACGCCAACCCTGGCAGACCCACCCTGTTGGCGGCCCTGGGATAAGCGCAGGGATTCACTTTCTGTTTTTTTACATATGTATGTATGTATGTATGTATGGCCAATTTTTCGCCAGCACCATGCTCCCTACACGAGAAGCGCGGTGAATATATACATTTTTGAGAATTCCAGCGAAAATGTTGCACATCTCTACATCTGATAGGTTACTGTACATAGTAACAGAGTAATCTTTCACAAAGCTTTGACAGGCTCTTGGCTTTTTCTGCGTTCGTCACTATGTCGCCCTGCTTTTACTAGAATAGACTTGATAACCATCAGCTTCCTTTTTTGTGCGAGTGTAACACTACATACAGCTGCGTTTATAGTGGGCGCGCGACGGAGCACATTGCGCTGCGCGGAAATGTTGCCCGAGTGATTTGTGCTCATAGGGTTTGCGCGATGATGGGGGGGCAAGGCAGAGGTGTGGCAGAGGCGTGCCCGTGACGTCACCCGGTTGGTTCGCCGTGATTGGCTGAACCGCTCACGTGATGAGGCCGTCGCGCGAAAAAACAAAATTATTTGTCTTTTCCAAAACCTGCCGCGTGGTCGCTCTTAATGGCTTGCACGTTCGCGCGCACTATGGCTGGCCTCATAGAGGGAAGGTCTGTTGTACGCGCCCACTATAAATGCGCCCTAACCCTTTAATGGAAAGGGTACACTAAATGGGCCATACACTACTTCTATATCTAAGCCCCAATGGAAAGATAGATTTCACTTTATAGTTGATGTGCTTCACTGGTTTGTACAATGAGAGTAAATAAAACGCAGAACACTTTCCTTACTACCTCCTCGACTGGAAAAAATCACTCTGCTCAGATCAATATAGTTTGCTGCATTGAATGCGGTAGGCCTGAGCCAGGCTTCCAGCTTTGAGGATTGCATTGATCTCAGGGATTAGGGAATGACATGGAACAGGGAGTTTGTTTGCGTTGGGGGTGGTTGCTTGTATCTGAGAGGAGATGTGGGATTTGGTTATTTCTGGCATGAAGGAAGGAAAATAAACAGATAACGTGAGATTTACTAATGAAAGGGGGCTTCACAGTGACCTCGGTGAGGCTGTGTCTGGGTAAATCTTTATCATCTTTGCTGCCAGAGAGGCCTGCAGCTAAGGGTTAACCTCTGTACTGCTCAGTGTCCTCATGCATTTACTCTTAGGCTGAAACTGAGGTAAGATTATTGTTGTGCTCACTTGTGTATTTTATGCTTCTAAGATAGGCAATGTGTTCTAAATGGGCCATCTGTGATACTGGTTAGTGGGGGAAGTCACTGAGACTGGCATCTTACGAAGGACCCAGAGTAGTTCTATTTTGTAACTGAGCATGAATAGAGTGTAGAGGGAGTACTCTGGTGAAACTTCACTGCCTTTAAAGTGATTGAATCCAGATTGAATACCAGTGACAGCGGCTGTCAATTTATCTCTCTGCTCCTTAGACACCAAAATTGTAAGCTCTGCGGGACATGGTTGGTGCTAGATAATATGAAATGAGATTGTTCCGTTTTTATGTAAATCGCCCCGCTGGAAATGACAATATGGATGAAAGGTAAAGTAGAAATGTCATTGTCATTCTTTTTGTTACAAAAGACTTGATTTTTTGCCTTGGTAGAAAAATTCACCATTGAGAAGAATTAATTTGTGGTCTGAAAGTAACTTTAGCCAGTAACCCCCTCCGTTCTGGAAATGACAGCTGTGAATTTCAGACCTGGGTCTTAAGGAAGCATATGAGTAGCTCCGTGGCTGATAATTTATACCTTATACATAAACCTTGGCCCCTTGCAGACGCACTTACCAGAATGCCTTCCTACTGTCTCTGTACGTTCTTCCTACCAACCAATTAGATTGTAAGCTCCTCAGAGCAGCGACTCCCTTTCCTAAATGTTACTTCTATGTCTGAAGCACTTCTTCCCATTATAGGGGCCTATGCACTATGCTCTGATAAAATGTTTTTTAAATTGCCATTTTTGACAACGTTGCTATCACGGTATGCAGAAAGCCCCGAATACCAGTGATAGCAACATTTGCAAAAATGGTGAGTAGCCGGGGACGTGAAGATCGTCCTTCTGAAAAGGGCTCACCCGGTGAGTTCTTTGTGCTGCAAAGAGAGAAAGAGCTGCCTCTCCCTGCGCAAATCTCGCCTGAATTTTTTTTTAGAATTTACATTTTATTACTAGTATATTGTAGCGGGGGGGGGGGGAGCGGGGGTGTCCGGAGCAGAACCGCATTGATTTGAGGTCCGGTGACCCCCTGCTTCCTAAGATACAGGCCCCGTTATGGGGTGCCGGTATCTCCTATGCATTTGATTCCCACGGTCACGTTACGCGGGGCATTTCAATGCGTAGGAGATACCGGCACCCCATAACGGGGCCTGTATCTCAGGAAACAGGGGGTCCCCGGACCTCAAATCCACAAGGTTCTGCTCCGGAGACCCCCTGCTACAATACACTAGTAATAAAACCCTAATTCAAATTTTTACACATTCGTTTCCGTATCGGCTATCTGCTATGGTAATGAAGCTCCTTTAATGTAATTTTTATTAATAGTGTGTGGGAGTAGGGGGTCTCCTGAGCTGAACCACTTTGATTTCAGCCTCAGCAACCCCCTGCTTCCCAAGGCAATGAAGGGGTTAAGACACAATAGCAGCTTTATTGAGGGCAAAGAGGGTAAGTGAAGCGGGTACTTGGCCCTTCACTCTTCCCTCTGCCCCCAATAAACATTACAATATGTACCAATACACGACCCACCCACCCCCTGTGCCCCCACATAAAATCAGATTTTATATTTTTATACACAGGATTGATACAAGAGGCCGTCGGGGGCCCCGGGTGATCTCTGTGGGTGTCTGTGGGCCTCCAGCTGGTCCTTACGGGTGTCCAGGGGCCCCAACAGGGTCCCCGGGTGATCCCCCCGGGTATCTGGGGGCCCTCGGGTTGTCCCCACGGGTGTCTGGGGAGCCTTGGGTGGTTCCCATGGATGTCTGGGGCCCTCGGGAGGTTCCCATGGGTTTCTGGGGGCCTTCAGATGGTCCCTGCAAGTGTCCGGTGGTCCTTAGGTGTTCCCCATGGGTGTCTGGGGGCCCTCAGGTGGTTCCCGTGGGTGTCCGTGGGTCCTTGGGTGGTCCCAGTGGGTCCCCGCTGGCCTGCGGTACCAATCCTGTATAAAAAAATAAAATGTTGCATACATTGCAGTGAATACACCCCCCTCCCCCCAACACATACAGTACAGTAATGGGCAAAATAACTATTATCCAGATATGGATAATAGCTCATTTGCCCATTATTAAATCAAATATTAGCCAGGCAGCAGAAATAAAGTAAATAAACCCTTCTACGTACCCCTGGCATCATGAAGGGCGTCCTTGTGAGCATACTGCAGGGTCATGTCCTCCGATGCCAGCAAGAATACATACAAAAATACAATCTAATGGCCCCTAACCCCTTAATCATCTTAGCGGGTTAATAACCGCTATAGTAATTAAGGGGTTAATCCACACTCCCCCGCTACCCACCTAGGAGGCCTAACCACCCACCCCAGGCCCACTATACCCACCCTGTACCCATTGATTGGCATAGTGGTACATCATACCCATTTAATATGGGCATGATAAGCCACTATAGCAGTCAATAGTCACCCTAATAAAAATGCATGAGGGCCCAAAATACACAATAATAAAACATACACTTGCACCTAAACACCACAATTCAATTAATAAAAGCACTAACCAACAAAATAATTAAATAATTTTAACTAGTAACCAACACAGCAATTAATTAATAAAAGCACTAGCCAACACATCAATTCAAACAAGGAGCCAACAAAAGAATTAATTAATTAAAAATGCTAATCAATTGAAAAAATGCATAAAAAATAATCCCTCCAAATTACAAACTATTTAATACAAACAATCCAGATAAATGGAAAAAATAACACTCAAACAAGCATTTGTGAAAAAATGCATTGGCTCACTGTATTTATCTGTACCGTAAATGGCCACAGATTAATACATTAGCAGTCAATGGGCAATGAATAACATTAAAAAAAGAAATACAATAAAAAAACTTGTAAAACAAATTACATACATTCAATATTTTACTTACCTTTAGAAGCGCTGGCCCTCCGAATCTAGGGGTATCAGGAAACTCTCGTACCATGACATCATCAAAGACAATCCAACGCCATCCACCTTGAAGATCCAGAACATGTAACACAATTTTCGTTTCTTTGATCTTCTATCACCTTCTTCTTTCTTCATCTGTCATTATTTCTTTGATTTCTTTAATCTTCTATCTTTATCTGTTAATCCAGAAATCCCCATGGTAAATCCACAAACGATGTCACGTCGGCTTCATGAGGTAAAATGAGGCGTCAAGGCCTTAAATATGGACTGTGATGTCACATTTTTAGGTCAGATGGTACAGCTCCAATCTGATTGGACACTGTATCATGTGCCCACCTCTTTTTATTTTTGGTAAAGGATGTGACGTCATCTCCAAGGGAGGTACGTCACATCCTTCAAACCACATGGCCATATCACATGGTATTATAGCCAATGGGAACCCATTGGTTACTGTACCATGTGATAGGTTACCTTAATTCAAAAGGATGCAACGTCACTTTAAGGCATGATGTCACCGGGACCATACGAGGACCCGCGTGGACCCCCCGGGGACCGATTTGGGGTCCCGGACACCCACAGGGACCACCTGAAGACCCATGGACACCCATGGGGACCAACCGGGGACCCCCGGACACCTGCGGGGATTACCTGGGGACCCTGTTGGGGCCCCCGAACACCCGAGCGGACCACACGGGGACCACCCAGGGGCCCCCGAACACCCGAGCGGACTACACGGGAACCACCCAGGGACCCCCAGACACCCACGGGGACCACCTGGAGACCCACGCACACCTACAGGTTTTCTTTTCATGCAGCTGGTTGTGACAGGTTCAATGCCAGGACCATCCTGCCTCTAATTATAGAGGTAAATAAGGATTTTAATCAGTTAGTGTTAGGACCTGCGAACTGGTCATGCCTTGAAAGTGGCTCACAGGCTTAAACGCTTTGGCCAAAGGGTTAACTAAATTACCCTTTTTCAAGAGATATATAGGTATTTCATTGTATATTTTTGTCACATTGGATGTTGCTTTGGACGTCTTTGTTTCTTGTTTTATACAATTAGCCACGCCCAGTGGCACTCCTTTTGACACTTATATACATATATATATATATATATATATATATATATATATATATATATATATATATATATATAGTGGTAATTTTGGGAGGTTTCTGAGAGCTTGCTGAGTATCTGTGTGTTTGTTAACTTACAAATTAGGCATTTTATTATCTCAAAACATTTCCCACAAGGTTTCACAAATCCGACTGTATTTGGAAAAATGTGCGCAATACAAACAGAGAGGGATCATTTAAAAAATATATGCTGTTCTGAATTTTATACATAAGAATAAAAAACACTTGTATATGAGTATGTGGGAGAAAAATATAGGAAAATAAATTTCTAGGGAGGATTGGTCAGAGATATGAAAAAAATGTAGAAGGTGTGTGGTGCTCCAAAAAACAGCCTATTATTTTGAAAATACACTTGATTGAAGATTCCTGCAAATGTGTACTCCCCATTGGATAAACACGAATTGTATCCCAGATGTATTGAACAATCAAAGCTCCATAATAAACCGACTAGTGGACTAGGGTCCCCACAAGCACTGTAGTAAGGGACCTCACAATTAAGTGACCCAACATAATGTATCGGAATGGAGATTTTAAGTGAAGTACTGTATAATAACTCACTCATTGTGGAAGGCTTGATCCAGATTGTCCAGACTTTATCCACAGCAGGGGGTGTGCTTCCGATTCTTCAGTGTGCTAACCAGAAAGATAGATAGAAAAAAGCAGGCACCAGCAGTACAGGACCAAAAAAATGAAAGAACATCCAAAGAGCGTGTGCCCATTAAAAATAATTATTTAATGGATTCCAGCAAAAATAACAGGCACATTATGGGGTACAGAGCCCCCCACCAACGCGTTTCGAATTTTGGATGTTCTTTCATTTTTTTGGTCCTGTACTGCTGGTGCCTGCTTTTTCCTATCTATCTTTTTGGTCAGAGATATGGGAAGCTGCAGCGTGTTCATCTGTCTGTACAATAATTAAGGAAAACAGATATAAGATTACGATGAGGTGGTATTTAACACCAGATAGGTTAGCAGCGAGGTGGGCAACCCTGTCGCCATTCGCCACTTGTGGTGAATTGGCAACCAAAGTGTGGCGAATTGTACTTTGCCAGTAATGGGAAATGGGAAGCGAGTGCGGCGGCATGCGCAAGAGCACAGCATGTGCGAGTGCGGCGGCAGCAGCGGCAGCAGCGGCGCACGATGGCAGTGCTACTGCTGAGAGCATGGGGCACAGACGGTGGCCGGGAGGAGAGTGGTGAGTGGTGAGTGGAGGAGAGAGAGAATCAATAAGAGCACGGCGGGGGGGGGGGAGGGCGGGAGCACACACCCCGGTGGCGACAGCTCCACAGACTCCTGTTCCAGTGCTGTTTGGGAAGCTAAGAAGCAACACAATGCTGGCTCAAGAGATTATCATGATATTGGGGGTGTAATGATGGGATGGGGGGGGGTAGTGATGGGATGGGGGGTGATGATGGGAAATGACATGATGATGGGGGGTATGAAATTAGATGATATGATGATGGGGGTAAAGAAGATGATGTGATGAGGGGGTGAAATGAGATGATATGATGATGATGGAGGGGAAATTAGATCATGATGATGAGGGTGGTGAGGAGATGATGGGGGGGAATGAGAGGGTGGTGAGGAGATGATGAAGGGGGGAAATGAGATGATAATGATGATGATGATGATGATGGGGGAGATGATATGATATGATGATGATGGGGGGGAAATGAGATGATGATGATGGTCTTACATTTTCAATTTGAACCATTTTCATCGTTTGTGTCTGATGCAGTTGTAACTGAGTAGTCAAAGTGTTCATGTTTTGAATCAACGTGTTCAAACAGTGTGTGTTTTACATTTTCGAACGCGCAACATAATACCTCAATTTTTACATGGTGTGGCTATTTTCACTTCTCATTCGCCACACCTGTGGCTACATTGAAAAATAGGTTGCCCACCCCTGGGTTAGCACATATATACAAAAGAGCAAGTGCTATGTGTTGGAGAAATTGTGGGTGGAAAGGTACATTGTATAATATTTTCTGGACATGTCCAAAGGCTGATTCCTTCTGGAAGAAAATTAAGAGAGAGATTACCAGAGCACTTGAGGTTGATTTTCCACTAGACCCTGCAGTAATGATTTCGGGAAAAACTATAACAAACGTATCATATTCCACGAACAAATGAATTGCGCATCTTCTAACAGCAGCAAGGTGTACAATAGCTCTTCAATGGAAAAAGATAAATGTTCCATCTTATCAGACCTTTCAAGAAAAAGTTAGACATGTTATAGAAATGGAAAAACTCACTGAATTTCTGAACAATTCTACGGAGAAATGTGAAAAGATTTGGAGTCCCTGGATAAGAGCCTTTCCAGAAGATGTTACAGTGTTAACGGATTTACAAATAAAAACAAATTTAGATAGGAAAAATTGTCAAGATTATTGATACTGTTATCTCTTGCTGTCCCTCCTCCCCCTCCCACATATTTTGTTTATGATATGGTTAATTATTATTTTGAATATTAATAATTATTAGTGTAGCCCCCTGTAAACAGCACAGGCTATACAGATCTTCCTCCTACTGTGGTAAGTCCTGCTAGGGGCAAGCACCAGTAGTAATCATGGGGTTTCCCCCCTTCAAGCCCTGCCCTGAGTGATGGATGCAGGCCCATGACTCTGCTGCAGGCATGAGTCAGAGGGGAGGTCCTGTTGACATCATGAGGGGTGGGGCTAAGCCTACTTTGCAGCCCATTCCTGTAAGTGAAAGGAGTCTATTCTAGCTTTTGCTGGAGTCTGTCCTAGGAGTGAAAGGAGTATACCGAGCTCCGTCCTGGGAGCAACAAGAGAGAGAACTCTGGCCTATGACATTTGGAGAGCGAGCCGAGTTCAGGTGGACCAATGCCCCTCACCCCGATGATGGGGTGATGGGGAGAATCCATTCCCCACCCAGAGGATACCCTCTGAGGTGGGCAGTGGGGTATTGAGGCCCCAGCCCAGTCCATCCTGTCGGAGTGTACGCTTGGAGGGAAAGAGAGGAGGAAAGGCCTGTACAGAGTGGAGGGCCGTGTGAATTGGGGACATTGCTGTTGTTGTTGTGGCTGCTTGTCGCTACACTGCCGGGCGCAACTCGGACCAATAAAGAGAGACATTACCTTTTTACCAACGACTGCTGTGTGATTCTGGAGCATAAACCCTGGGACCAGGGGTCACACTTCTATACAGGTCCTACCCCATACCCTGGGATGGTATAGAGGATGGAGGCGCTGCACCACCACTGAAAGCATGGAGGCTACTACCCCAGAAGCCTGGTCCTGTGATCCCCCACACCACCGCGGGAGACTCAGGCCCTCCTGTTCCACGCAGGTACGCACCACGAAGTACATGTAATCTGCCCTCACACACCCTAGATATGTCAGATGAGTCTAGGGGGGGGGGGGGGAATAAGGGTTACATTTGGAGGCGCTGCTGAGATAAACAGGACAGGCTTACAGCAAGGCAGAGCAGAAATAGTGATGTGCACTCTCCGGTCCAGTGTTGAGGAACGTAGGGCGCAATTGCACACCGGGGGTAGTCAGAGGAGCGTGGATCGCCGCTCCCGCACAGTATGCCCTGGGTGCCCTAAGCGGGTGGCGTAAGAGGGGTGCATAGCTATCGCTGTCCTAGTTCCTTGAGGCAGATAGTGTGAGGCAACTGGGGGTGTCAGCCTGCTAACTAGTCCAGGGACCATGGCCCAGGGCCCGCACTATGAGTGGCCAATAGAGGGACGCCCGTACCTAGGGAGATGCCCGGTACTCTAGCTAACACCCACAAAACGCACCACAGAGCACTGGCCGGAACGAACATCGAGCACAGTACACACACAGAAGGAGTTCTGCCTAGCCTGGGGTATGCCACCTCATATTAGTGGTACCAGGATATACATGCAGAGAGAAGAAGGTGTCGAGGAGATTAGTCAGTGTCTAGGAGATAATTAGACACTGAGGAGAGTACACAATTACATGTAGTGGGCGCATCGAAGATGGCGGCCGTCACTACATGTGCTCCGTGGAGCAAAGAACCCTCCAAAATGGCGACCAAGGCGCCATCAGCGGCCCAGCAGATAGCAGCCGATCTAAAATGGCGTTTCCCACCAATCCTGGAGTGCGCACGTGAATCATGCAAAAGAACTGTATGAGAAATGTGGCGGGAAATGTGCAGGGGTTTGGCGCCAAACCCAGATCCCCTGCAAGAAGAGCGGAGCGGCGTGAAAGCCGAAAGCCCACCCACCTGTGCTGTGACTGGTCAACAAACCAAGTCGCGTCACACTGAAGAAAGGAGGGCCCCGCCTCTGGATTCCACCAGAGGGAGGGGGCATAAGGAGAGCCAATCAGGAGCATCCTCAGCAAAGGGAGGGACAGGAAGCGAGAGCGAAGAGCTTCACTTCTGTCTGGCATTCGAGGAGCAAGGAGTTGAAACACTGAACTGTTCAACCCCTGAGCTAACCATGTCCGAGATGAGCACTACCATCTACCAACTGCCAGGAGGCGTATTGGTAGTGGAGGTAGGTGAGCACGAATACCTCTGGTGTTTGTGCGTTCACTGCGGGATACCGGGTGCGGTACCAAGCACCAAGGCACGATGCCCTCAATGTGGCACGTTTTATTTATGGCCGAACGAGCCATGGCCTTTGATCGAGACCCCGCGGGGTGCCTCTCCAGGAACGTTAACGGAGGTGGCGGAAGGTAAAGACAAGACTGCCCTAGTTCCTCGTTGCCCCCAAGCGGGAAGAACCAAGGCCCAGCCCGCTGCAGAACCGAGCGAGCTGGCGACAGAGAAGAGCGCAACCGCAGTGGAGGTACCGGAGCGAGACTGTTTCGTATCTATACCCACTGGTTGTATCGCAGAAGAATCCGGTGACTCCCTAGCGGAGGAACCGATCCTGATCTCCTCGGAGGAAGAGGTTGGCGTGGCATCGGTTGCGATGCGCCTACCGGCAAACCACCCCAGCGGTACCAAGAAGGAGCAGACGAGTCCGGAAACCTTCCGACGGCGAGCGCTGGTGCGGCCGGAGGCCATAAGAGTCCCACGGCCGTGGTGACTCCCAGTGCGGCGGAAACGGTGGTCGAGACGACCCCGGAGGATTCCAAGATCACCAAACAGCAGCGGAGCAGTAAGGAGACTCCACCATCCCCTTACTCCCGCCAGGCGAAAGCAGCAACCGAGGAGGACGAGAAGGAGAGGCTTGCGGCCTACTTGTCCGTCCGTGAGTCGGATGCTCCGCCAACGCCCATGCCGGTCCTCGACGCACTTCCGGTGCGTGACCACGGAGCGAAGGGAGATTCTAAGGGCACCGCTGATGACGTCATTTCTGATTCCACCGGGAAACAAGACCCGGGAGTGCTATTCTCCTCACGGAGAGTAGCCATGGCCGCTGCAATGGCCACCCTGAAAAGCCAAGGTCCATCGAGAGAGGCGCGACACATGGCGGAGAAAGCACCCAAGGAAGCGTCCCTTGGTCGCGGTATTACTCGCTTGCTGGACAATGACATGAACGTTGCCCCTGCCCCAGCCCCTAGCTCCATCGGCCCGGCCACTGCCCCTGCCCCGTCACGAGTGTTGTCACCGGGACCTAGCGGGGATAAATTAAGCAAATACCCTAAGTACTCCAAGGACTTGCGGGACTGGGAGTTGAGCGATGAGGGGTCGGATGGGGAAATACCTTATGACCGTGTGATACCTGTGTCTAACCCTGTGCCGTTTTCTCCTAGCACTAGAGGGAGAGCCCGAGAGTCACATACTCCAGCAGAGTCTGGGCCTGTTCAGGAGGTGGTTCAAAAGATGAACCCTACCAGGTATTTCAATGCCAAGGGGAGGAGAGATTGCTTGCACTCTACGGAGGCGGGGACGTCCGGTATTTCCTCGCAGGCAGAATCTGAGGTAGAGCACACTAGTCAGTCCACAGAATACGAGCACCATGACAAATGGTGGGAGCCCCTGTTTACTGGGTACCATGAAGGGATGGACCATACACTCATGCTCATTAGGAGCAACATCGTTGATCATTGGTGGGCAACATGTGCCTTTACTCCTCAGGAGGTGGAGGATGAGATAGACCATAGATTCCGGGAGATCGAGCAGAAACTCATTAAACCCAAAAGCCCCAGTATACTGTATGATGAAATTGCTCCGGAAGAACCAGAGTTCTGGGTACTGCCAAGCAGGGCGGGTCCCGCAAGCTCACTAAATTGAGCCGTGCCGACAGAGCCATAGTGGCTAGGTATAGGCAGTCACATGGATACGAGTACCCTTATGTGCCTGAGCCCATTATGAGGGAAATAGAAGAAAATCGGGATAGTTGGCTCAGGGAAGCTGTGCAGGAGTATCTTCGGACCAAGTTTGGTCAGGGAGGTTATCATAACGAGGACAAAATAAGTGAGTTGGTTAGGATCTGGAGCATAGGGAGGTGTATATACATGCACAGCGTTATGTATCGACCGGAGCATGGGTCGGTGCAATCGTTCTGTGTGACCATCACAGATCACAATGGCAGAAGAGTAAGAAAGCCAGATCCAAAACATTATTAGTAGGGTTCTCCACGTTGGGAGTAACCGTGTTTGTTTTCTTGAACTACCTCATATGCCAATGTTATGCTAACACTACCATAATATGTGCTGTTTCCCAGGTTGTTCGCCACAGGATGGTGCTGCTAGAGCTAGGTCCAAGTGGGGACCATTGGATTCCACCAGAGGGAGAGTGTAGCCCCCTGTAAACAGCACAGGCTATACATATCTTCCTCCTACTGTGGTAAGTCCTGCTAGGGGCAGGCACCAGTAGTAATCATGGGTTTTCCCCCCTTCAAGCCCTGCCCTGAGTGATGGATGCAGGCCCATGACTCTGCTGCAGGCATGTGTCAGAGGGGAGGTCCTGTTGACATCATGAGGGGTGGGGCTAAGCCTATTTAGCAGCCCATTCCTGTAAGTGAAAGGAGTCTATTCTAGCTTTTGCTGGAGTCTGTCCTAGGAGTGAGAGGAGTATACCGAGCTCCGTCCTGGGAGCAACAAGAGAGAGAACTCTGGCCTATGACATTTGGAGAGCGAGCCGAGTTCAGGTGGACCAATGCCCTTCACCCCGATGATGGGGTGATGGGGAGAATCCATCCCCCACCCAGAGTATACCCTCTGAGGTGGGCAGTGGGGTATTGAGGCCCCAGCCCAGTCCATCCTGTCGGAGTGTACGCTTGGAGGGAAGGAGAGGAGGAAAGGCCTGTACAGAGTGGAGGGCCGTGTGAATTGGGGACATTGATGTTGTAGTTGTGGCTGCTTGTCGCTACACTGCCGGGCGCAGCTCGGACCAATAAAGAGAGACATTACCTTTTTACCAACGACTGCTGTGTGATTCTGGAGCATCCACCCTGGGACCAGGGGTCACTCATCTATACGGGTCCTACCCCATACCCTGGGAAGGTATAGAGGATGGAGGCGCTGCACCACCACTGAAAGCATGGAGGCTACTACCCCAGAAGCCTGGTCCTGTGATCCCCCACACCACTGTGGGAGACTCAGGCCCTCCTTTTCCACGCAGGTACGCAACACTAAGTACATGTAATCCGCCCTCACACACCCTAGATATGTCAGATGAGTCTAGGGGGGGGGGAATAAGGGTTACATTAATAATATTATTGTTGTATTGTATTATTGTTGTTTTAATTTTGTTGGTTATATTGTTCATCTACCGACCTTTTACCATTTAATTTTACGAAGACTTTGATATGTTAGCTTATATATTATTTGTTGTGAATGGACAAATGAGTCCTTAAAAATTGCTTGTGGGTTACAAACCAAAGTCTAACTAAAGTCTGAAAAATGATTAGGATTACTACCACTAATGTCTCTTGCTGCTGCTCCCCCTTCCTTCCCCATATATTATTGTCTATTACTATTATTGTTAAATATTATTTCTATTATTATTATTATTTCTGTAATGTATTGTCAATGTAATTATTCAGTCATTCCCCACAGCGGACACCGGATGCGGTAGTGTGCTACAAACCCCAACAAGAGTAGCACGCGTGTAGATAAACCGGTGCTGAAGCTCGCAAAACAACCCTGACTGCGGGACTGATCACACGGCCCCAATATCGGGAGAATTGGTCCAGTTCATTCTCTCTAATTAGCCAAGCACTTTCCAATTGACGTTTTTGCAGTCGCGCCCTGCAGTGTTCATCCAGATGATCTCACATGTAAAGTGAGCTTTATCTGCTTTTAATTTGTTTTAAATTACCTTTATACCGATACCGGTTGTGCTTGTCTGTTTTTTTCTTTTTTTAAACACACCATGTACAAACTAACCAGCTCAAATTGGCAACATCCAAGGATCAGGGAGGGAGACACCGCATTGCAAGTAAGTGAAAAAAGTTATTTAATACATAGTCAAAAATGGTCCGGTTATAAATTAAAAAGTGTTCACTTCCAGTGCTGTGTCTCCTTCCCTGATCCCTGGATTTCGGTGAAGTATATATATTATATATAGAAACCCTGTCTTCCCATAAGAGAAGGCACAAAAGCAGCAACACTCAGATATAGCAAAAAGACATGTATTAGCAGTGACAAAACAGCACTATATTGATTTCTATGGAGCATACACCTTGACTTTACATTTGTTGCTTGGAGTGCTGGCTGCTGCTTTTTGTTATATATATATATATATATATATATATATATATATATATATATATTTATATATATGTGTGTGCGTGTGCGTGTGCGTGCGTGCGTGTGTGTGTAGATATACACAATGTAGCGTACACTCCAGCACGACTAACCTTGATTAAATAAATGATACACACTACATCTACAGTAGGATTGCTATGTTGTTCTTTATTGCAGGGTGCAGTGTCATATTTAGTGTCTCTTTGTCTTCTTGTTCAAAACTATGATTTTGATCCCACTCTCCTACCTAAATATACTATCAAAACCACAAGGGCCGCCGACAAGGTGGGACAGCTGGGACAAGTGTCCCGGGCCCGGTGGCTGAGGGGGGCCCGGAGGCCGGACAAAGCAGTTGGGCCTGACCTCTCATTGCTGCCAAGCCCTCCCGGCTCTCCCCAGCTGCGGGCCTCCCTCCACACTGACTGTCCCATGCTTCTGACGTCAGTGCGTCACCGGGCCTCCCTCTCATGCCGATACGCGATGGAAGCTCAGCCTAGCTTACTTCCGGCACGTGCTGATGTCAGAGAGGCCCAGCGGGCTAGAAGTTTGGCGTGGGACAGTCAGTGAGGAGGGAGGCCTGCAGCTGGTGAGAGCCAGAGCCTGGTGGCAACGAGAGGACCGGCAGCCGGAACCCCCACAGGCTTGACACCTGAGACCATCCCCAAGGTGAGTCTGTATTATATACAGTACGTATTGTTTTTTTTAAATATGTTTTTTTTTTTTTTTTTAATGTTTTATATGTATTTGTGAGAGCGGGGTAATTGATGGAGGGGGCAGAGTGAGAGGTGAGACGGAGGGGAGAGAAATACATGCGTAGCCAGGTTCCCCTCTTGGTTATTGCCTTTAGCTCTTCTGGCACTAACCTCCGCGGCGGTCGGGGATTCCCCTTGGGCTCCGGTGGGGAGGATGAGGTGCAGGGCAGCTGGGGGAAGAGAAATGGCTACATCTAGGGAGATCGCGTCGCCGGCGGCCATGTTAGTTTGCGCAGGCGCAATGCTCAGGGTGCACGCGGCGGCCCATAGAGGCAGGTTTAGCAAGGAACTACAAGTCCCATGAGCCTGAGGAGCCTGAGACATGTGATGCATGGCAGCCAATCGCGCGACAGGATTCCGCTGGAGACAGTTGTAACAGTTTGGAACGCTGCCAGGGTGAGGCAGTTGATCCTGGGAGCTAGAGAGGGGAGGAAGTGCGTATGCAGGGGTCAGTGACCCTCTGCATTAGGTCAGTGTACCCCTGGGCCCTAGTTAAGGCCCTGAGTAGGGACCTTGCCTTTAGTATTTAGTAACAATCAGGAACAAAGCTGCTGAAGCTGAGTAATCTGATATTCCTAGTCAGGGACCAGACTACTGGACGGACGTCAAGGCACACTGGAGGCATCCCTGCGGTGGGAACACATCGTGGGAGGCTTCGTTGGATGAGCGGATCCTTTTTGAAGTGTCAGCAGGTCCGGGTGCTGGAGCGCCCGGCAGGTATTTTTATAAGTGCACAAACATACCGGTAACATCCAGGCGCTGATCACGCCTTGGGGGGGTGGGTTCCTTGGGGACACTCTGGGGTTGAGAGACCATGGGGCTGGTTGGTACATTGGACACGGTGTGGGAATACACGGTAGTGGGTCATTCCTATATTCTGCAAGGGATGGTTATGGTTAATAGTGGGATTGTATTTCTGTTTATTCTGTGTGACATCTGTGTCAAGAGAGAGGGGATTTGGCCCAGGATTAAAGGGGTTACATCCCATTTGGCCACCCCCTACTCTCACCTGAGAAGCAAGGGGTTAACTGGACTGAGGTCCAGTAATGTGTTTTTACCTTGCTTCAGTATCCAACTGTTTATTCCCCTGTATGAATGTAATGTCTCATCCTGGTGTTTGCACTCACACATACACTAGGGTTGATGCGGGAGGGAAGGTGTTAATGTTAATTTAGTGATTATAGCCCTTTGTTCCCTTTTCCCGCCTTTTCAGGCTCCATTTTACAGCCTTCCATAGGTCGCCATTGAGACTCCATGCGTTCTAATGGCAGAAGTAGCGGTTTTGGACCTGTTTTCCAGCGACGACCAGCAGGTGGCGTCCGAGTGGAGGAGCGGCGGTTTCCCATTGTAAGTCAATGGGCTCATTGACTTCAATGGAGATTCCTCAACGCTGGCCTCGAGGAACAGGTTGGCAGCCATCCAAACCGCAGACCGCAAAAGCGGATACAATGTCTTTGAAAAGAGTTTAATCACTTCGGTCAAGTTCAAAGACAATTGGCGTGGGAATCTTAGGTTCTAGGGCCCCTGGGAATAAAGTTCTTTTTGCCCCTAGCTCCTAGGAACCCCCACACACGATCCACACCGGGTCCAGGAATGAGAGACCACCGTAAGGGGTCGAGCGGAGAAGGAGGGTCGCGCCATTGACTTCAATGGCGGAGAGGAGGTCCCATTGAATCTAATGGCGGCGTGCGCCATGCATTGTCTATGGCGGCGCCGGCCATTGATTCCAATGGGGAAAAGCCACGTGGCGTAAAAACGACTAAGTGTGAAATGATGAAAACTGTAAGTCCATATCTCCGGTTCTGGAATGACCAAAGGGATGGGATTTGGGTGGCATGTAGCCAAGGTTCCAGCTTTAATGTATGACCCTTCCCAGCCCTCTCCGAACAACCAGACGGAGTATGGACGAATATAAAGATTTGTGGTTTTTCCCATAAGCTTCAATGGCGGCGGTACCCCATTGAAAGCCTATGGCGGGGAACCCCATTGACTGCAATGGCGGAGTTGCTCCATTGAAGTCCATGGCAGCGGAGCCCGTGTTTTCAATGGGGATTTAGTGAAAAACTGAGATTTCTTTTTAGCGGAGATTTTTATAATAAAAGATGAAACGGTTTATATGGTATTTGTATATCTCCGGTTCTGAAGGTCGAGAGAGGGCTGAAACTTGGACCCTATAGAGTACCACTTCCGGCATTAAGGTCTGGAAAGTTTGGACCCGCTGGGCCTAACAGAACCAGTTATTTTAATATGTGTGTATATTCAGAACCATACTATATTTCAAAGCGGGGGCAAATGCCCGCGAAGATTCCTGCTTACTAAGGAATGCAAATGGTCAGGAGAGAGACCAAATGTCTAGGAAGTACGCCCTCTGATCAAAGGTTAACTGCCCTGATTGTTTATACTAGGGCCAGGAACAAAGGAAGTTGAGTGGGTTGTGAGTGTCATACTTCACACTTAAAATCTACTTCAAAGAGATTTTCCTAGCCAGCTCGGCGCCTAGGGTTAAGAGTAAGAGCTGAAATGGTATATAAGTCAGATTTACCCCTAACTCAATTGTCTTCATGTATTGTCGTGATGTACACATCTGAACCTGAATTATGGAAGAAATGGCCCATCCTGTATCCTGATGGCTTTCTTGTCCTAACCTTTAAGTAAGTGTCTATATTTTGTCTGTTATTTGTATAATCTCATGTGTTCACCTTTTTCAAGGAATAAATTATATTTTATCATATCTAAGCCTCGTTCAGTTCAACCCAGTTATATTTTTGGTGTATTATTATAGCCTGTCACAAAGTTACCGTCACAGGCTATTAATAAAACTGGTGGCAGCGGCGGGATTGAACTGGACCTGTATTACAGTGTACTGCGGGACTCTGTAATATAGTGGGAACTCGAGAGTAATTGCGAGTTCCTGGGACTAAAGATATTGAACACACAGTGTACAACATATAACACAAGATATGGCACCTCCTCACTGTTCCCCTACTTGTGAGAAGCATTGCCTCCAGAACCAAAGTGCCGGCCATCCGTGTGACTGGAGCCAGGCACCGAGACCGGAGGAGTGCATCAAGTCGGCGCGGGGACCAGCAGCCGGCAAGGCTGAGAGAGAGACGGCGATCGGTGAATATGAAACCCGGCCGGCTGAGCAAAGAACCACCGCTGCAGCCGCCGTAACCATCAAACCGCCCGGAAAGCAGGGAATGGACCCAGCTCTGGGACGGCAGAGACTTGGGGAGGGAGCGGGTGGTCTCGGAGACCACGGCAGTCTTGCACCAGGAGAGGTAACGGCCGTTGCGGCGGCCCGTCCATTTTCCCTGAAAGAGCTAGCACTGGTGTGTGCGTTGGGCAAGACGTGGTTCCCGGCGAAGTGGACCCAGTTTATGGCGTTGGTGCCGCACCGACCCGCTTACCCCCTCCCAGAACCCGGTGCTCGAGCAACTCCGCTCTGTACTCAGCAGCCCCTTGCGGGGGGTATTCCACCAGCGGCGGAGAAGCTCCGGCACGAGCCTGGCGCTCAAGCAACTCCGCTCTTGACTCAGCAGCCCCTCGCAGGGGGTAGTCCACCGGTGGTGGAGAAGCTCCGGAATGAGCCCGGCGATCGAGCTCCTCCGCTCTGGACTCAGCAGCCCCTTGCGGGGGGTAGTCCACCAGCGGCGGAGAAGCTCCGGCAGGCGCTGCGGCACTGCCAACAAACGGGCCACAATAATGCCCGGTGCCTGGACCGTGCGCGGTCGGGCGAAGAAGCCCCTCAGGGCCAGCGCTCACAAGCTGCGGAAAAGATGACCCCGTTAGCGGCATCCTCCGATGGCTCCCGCCCAGCCGGGGCAACTACCCTTCGCGGGACGTCCCCTGGAGAACCTGGCCGGGCTGCATCAGCAACAGCCCGGAGAGCGGCGGCCATCCATCTGATCCCAGAGGAGAACCGGCGGCGGAGGAGAAGAAGCCGCCACTCCGGCATCCGGCCGACAGCAATTTTATTTGGGGGGAGGGTTGGGGTGTGCGGGAGGTGGGTGTTTCACATTGCTTGGCGGAGTCGGCGATTCCCAGCGATGACCGGAGCCCCACAATCCACGCCGGCGACCCTGTACCAAAGCCGGGAACTGTTGCGGCAGCTACCCGGGGCTCGCCCATGGCGGCGATGGCGGCGGAAGAGCCGAGATTCCGGCAAAGTGCCGGAGCCCTTTCTGAGGGGGGGAAGGGACAGGGTTTGCGGGAGGGGGTTATTTTACCCGGTCTGGCGGGAGCCGTGATACTCCACAAAGACTTGGGACCCTTGTCCTGCACCGTTTTACCTGTACCAAACCCGGGCGCTGTTGCGGCAGCAGCCCGTTGTTGCCCGGCCCAGATGATGAGAAGAGAAACGTCCCCCGTCCAGTCCCCCTGCAATCGGGACCAACGAAGGCGGCGGTCTCTGCGGGGACCAGCGAGGTAAGCCAGACCAAGTCGCAGACTGACCCTGACTTATTTTTTCCTATAACTGTACCCTGTTGTTTCACTATAGGGGTGACCGGGGGGTGACAGGAGATAGGGGTACCAGGGGAGGGGAAGGAAGGGCAGCTTGTAGGGAAGCTAGGCTTCCCCATTACCCTGGTGGAGCAGCAAGGGGACTCTCAGTTAAGAGCCCCACTGTTGCAGCCTTGCTATGGGCTGGAGGTATCAGGGGTTCTGGCAAAGTTAGACCACCCCAGGGTTACCTACCGGCCAGAAGCTAAGGTGGGTGCATCTGCACCAGCAACCCTGAGCTCACCTCCGGTAATGGGGGCACAGCTTCAGGGAGAGGGGCTAGCCCCGTTAGCACCCAGGTCTACGGTAGGATTGCCTGGGAGAGGGTTGGATGGGCCAGTGGGAACTGGGGAGGGAAGGCAGCAAGTGAGCCAGCCAGATTTCCCCATTACCCTGGCAGAGCCTCAGGGGGTCTCTCGGTTTAGAGCCCCACTGTTGATGCCTGGCTATGGGCTGGAGGTATCGGGCAGTGGCACAGTTAGCCCACCCCCAAACTACCTGCCAGCGAGGAGCCAAGGTAGGTGCTTCTGCACCAGTGCCCCTGGGCTCCTCTCCGGTAATGGGGAGGCAGTGTCAGGGAGATGGCCTCACTCAGGTGTCCCTAGGATCCAGGTTAGGATTAGCTAGGGAGAAGCGGAGTGAGGGAAGGCTGCAGGTAGGTAGCCAGCATCAGATCTCATGGGAGAAGAAGGGCTAGTGGTAGTCGGGGAGGGAAAGCAGCAGGTATGGCAGCTAGAGTTCCCAATTACCCTGGCAGAGCCTCAGGGGGTGCCTCAGATCAGCAGCCCCCTGTTACAGCCTGGCTATGGGCTGGGGGTATCATGGACAGTGGCAAGCTTGTGCCACCTCAGGGATACCTGCCAGCCAAGAGCTAAGGCAGTTGCATCTGGAGAGGTGCCCCTGAGCTCATCCCTGGTAAGGGCGAGACAAGGTCAGGGAGGTAGGTGCACTCAGGTAGTTCCAGTGTCTGGGTTAGGATTGCCCAGGGGGAAGAGGAGTGCAGGTGGGCTGCATGGAGGTAAGCAGCAAGAGTCATCAGCAGGGGCTGAGGTGCTGGGCCTAGGGGAGGCTAGGCAGGGAGACACTGTGGAGCAGGGGGAGATAGGAGGTCAGTGGGGTGTCAGGCAGCTGGCAGAAGCTAGGGATGAGCTAGGTAGGCAGGAGGTCCCTTGTTCTGACTTGCCAGGAGTGACCCCCCCTGACAGATCCCCCAGGGTTCCCAGAGGTAGGGCTGTGGGTAGGTAGGCAGCCAGGATCAGTAGCCAGGGCTAGGGGGTACAGCAGATGGTTCTGTCCCCAGGGCAGCCAAGGGTAGCTACAGGGAGGAAGGGCAGCACAGTGGAGGGGAGAGGAGTGATGCTGGCCCTAGCAGCAGTGGTGGTAGCAGGTGCTTGTTTCCTGGCCTTCAGTTTTGAGAGGGCAGGGGCAAAGCACCTGGGTACCAGGGACCACAGTACAGGATACTGGGAGATTGCCTTGTCCCAGGGGGCAAGGAGGGGGTAGGAGTCAGCACCCCAGGTGGTTTCTGGATTCCACATATGATGCCACCCGGGGTGGGGGCTGCCCCAGAGCCAGGGTGGAGAGGCAAGGGTATAGCGGAGTAGCTACAGGTGGGCACAGGGCCATGGCAGGTAGGGTCCCTACAGGATAGTGACATAGCTCTTTCCCAGACTTAGTTGACAGGAAAGCGACGGTCTGTGCTTGATAGCTGGTCTCTCGCTGGTGCAGAGACATGCCAGTCTCTGGGCAGTATGCAGCCTGGTCTGCAGAGGTGCCCCTTCACAGTGGACTTGGTTCACCAGGCACTGGGTGGGGGGCAGAGGGAGGCAAAGGAGAATGCCCGGAGGCCACGGTGGAGCCCTGCTCAGCAGGATCTGGACTTCACTGTCCACTGTGGCCAGGACAATGTACGGGACAATGCCGGAGGACAATTTTGCCAGGCCAATCCCTCAGGACTTATTGAGTGCTTCAAGGATGCCAGTGGTGTCCCAGTGCCAGGGGAGGCAGCTGGGTCACAAGGCACCCATTGAGCAGGGGAGGTGTCAAGAGAGAGGGGATTTGGCCTGGGTTTAAAGGGGTTACACCCCATTTGGCCACCCCCTACTCTCACCTGGGAAGCAAGGGGTTAACTGGACTGAGGTCCAGTAATGTGTTTTTACCTTGCTTCAGTATCCAACTGTTTATTCCCCTGTATGAATGTAATGTCTCATCCTGGTGTTTGCACTCACACATACACTAGGGTTGATGCGGGAGGGAAGGTGTTAATGTTAATTTAGTGATTATAGCCCTTTGTTCCCTTTTCCCGCCTTTTCAGGCTCCATTTTGCAGCCTTCCATAGGTCGCCATTGAGACTCCATGCGTTCTAATGGCAAAAGTAGCGGTTTTGGACCTGTTTTCCAGCGACGACCAGCAGGTGGCGTCCGAGAGGAGGAGCGGCGGTTTCCCATTGTAAGTCAATGGGCTCATTGACTTCAATGGAGATTCCTCAACGCTGGCCTCGAGGAACAGGTTGGCAGCCATCCAAACCGCAGACCGCAAAAGCGGATACAATGTCTTTGAAAAAAGTTTAATCACTTCGGTCAAGTTCAAGACAATTGGCGTGGGAATCTTAGGTTCTAGGGCCCCTGGGAATAAAGTTATTTTTGCCCCTAGCTCCTAGGAACCCCACACGATCGACACCGGGTCCAGGAATGAGAGACCCCCGTAAGGGGTCGAGCGGAGAAGGAGAGTCGCGCCATTGACTTCAATGGCGGAGCGGAGGTCCCATTGAATCTAATGGCGGCGTGCACCATGCATTGTCAATGGCGGTGCCGGCCATTGATTCCAATGGGGAAAAGCCACGTGGCGTAAAAACGACTAAGTGTGAAATGATGAAAACTGTAAGTCCATATCTCCGGTTCTGGAATGACCAGAGGGATGGGATTTGGATGGCATGTAGCCAAGGTTCCGGCTTTAATGTATGACCCTTCCCAGCCCTCTCCGAACAACCAGACGGAGTATGGACGAATGTAAAGATTTGTGGGTTTTCCCATAGGCTTCATGGCGGCAGTTACCCCATTGAAAGCCTATGGCGGGGAACCCCATTGACTGCAACGGCGGAGTTGCTCCATTGAAGCCCATGGTGGCGGAGCCCGTTGTTTTCAACGGGGATTTAGTGAAAAACTGAGATTTCTTTTTTGCAGAGATTTTTATAATAAAATATGAAACGGTTTATATGGTATTTGTATATCTTTGGTTCCGAAGGTCGCAGCGAGCTGACACTTGGACCCTATAGTGCACCACTTCCGGCATTAAGGTCTGGAAAGTTTGGACCCACTGGGCCTAACAGAACCGGTTATTTTAATATGTGTGTATATTCAGAACCATACTATATTTCAAAGCGGGGGCAAATGCCCGTGAAGATTCCTGCCTACTAAGGAATGCAAATGGTCAGGAGAGAGACCAAATGTCTAGGAAGTACGCCCTCTGATCAAAGGTTAACTGCCCTGATTGTTTATACTAGGGCCAGGAACAAAGGAAGTTGAGTGGTTTGTGAGTGTCATACTTCACACTTAAAATCTACTTCAAAGAGATTTTCCTAGCCAGCTCGGCGCCTAGGGTTAAGAGTAACAGCTGAAATGGTATATAAGTCAGATTCACCCCTTACTCAATTGTCTTCATGTATTGTCGTGATGTCCACATCTGAACCTGAATTATGGAAGAAATGGCCCATCCTGTATCCTGATGGCTTTCTTGTCCTAACCTTTAAGTAAGTGTCTTTGTCTGTTATTTGTATAATCTCGTGTGTTCACCTTTTTCAAGGAATAAATTATATTTTATCATATCTAAGCCTTGTTCAGTTCAACCCAGTTATATTTTTGGTGTATTATTATAGCCTGTCACAAAGTTACCGTCACAATCTGCAGTAAAGATTATCAACTTAAGATAAGAGCTGTTGTCACTATTTCCTGTTTGGGGTTATCTCACATTATTGGGATCCTGGGCAGATGGAGGCGCTGCCAGTACTTATATTGTTGCCCCAGGCTCCAAGTGGCGGAGGCTCAGATCTCTGTGAGCCAGCAGCTAAAGCTAGCACCAGTAGACCCTTTATGTTAGAAGGAAACAGGGCTACACATGGAAAGGGAGTGAAATAGAGGGGCTCGTGAGGTGTGAAATGGGGGTGCTCGTGAAGTGTGAAATGGGGGAGCTCGCAACACTGCTGATGCGGGGTGGGGGGTGGGGGGGCTTTCATAACTCTTGTCCTGAGCCCCGGGAAATCTGTCTGCGGGCCTGCAAACCACACCTACTTCACGAATGTGGGAAAATGGCCTCTTCAAAGCACAATTTGACCAGCATAGCTCCCACCACCAGCAATCTGTGGCATCTTTTTTCTGTCTTTTCGTCTTTAGGAGGTTCTCCATTCCTGGGTCTCCTCTTCCTCCGAAGTAGCTCTCACTTCTGTCTGTAGCCAATGACTCCAGCCTGACTGACTCCTCTTTGCAGATCATTCCTTTCTGGCACAAGGGAAATAAGAGCCCTGCCACACCGACAATCCTTCTACTGCAGCTGACAGTAGAATGTCAGAATTTATCCCGTCCTTTCATGGTCATTAGTTTGACCATTAGCTCCTTGAAATAAGACCCAACTTGTGTACCAGATTTCCCTTAGGAACAACATTTGGCAAAAGATACTTTAAAAAAAAAAAAAAGTCCAAATAAATATATTACATGGAAAAAAAACATCAATGAACACTTTCATTACCACAACAGTGATACCAATAATACAGGAGTGGCCAACTGCAGTCTTCAGGAGCCACCAACAGGCCAGGTTTCCAGGATATCCCTGCTTCAGCACAGGTGGCTCAGTCAAAGACTGAGCCACCTGTGCCGAAGCAGGGATATCCTGATCTGTTGGTGGCCTTTGAGGACTGGCATTGGCCACTCTTGCAATAATATGATGCAGAGCTGGCATCGCTGGCATCGCTGGCATTGATAGGGTTACCGTCACTCATTTTCCAGCAAGCAATTTCCACTCATAAAACCAATAACAGCACAGCCCTAATTGGCAGTTTTCACAATTGCATAAACTATGAAAGCAACAATCAGCCTCACGCATACATAATTGTGCTTCATTGCAAGCGATTAAAAATATAATCAAAAAGTGCCTCAGACCCACGCAGTAGTAGCACCTGACATCATCCAATCAGGGGCCTTTATGGACAGAACAGTCACGGCTTTCCTGCGGATGCCGAAGGGAAGAGAGGTGGCTGGAGCAGGAGGAAATGATGAGCTGTATGAGTGTCCGGAAGGGTTTTTGAGTGTTGGGTGTTCCAAAAACAAAGACCCTCTGTTCATTATTTATCATGAGAAGTGAGCTAATGCATAGTTACTTGGAACAAGTCAGCGTCCGCCACTTTACTTGAATGTAAGTTAGTGCACAGTTAACTGTTTGCCTCACATTTCACCATATTGGGGGTTATGCATCAAAGTCTTCCAGCTGAAAACAGGGGCAAAACTTAAGCATAGAGTGCACCACATTTATATAAGAATAAGTAACCATAGGATACATTGAGATTTCTTTACTTTGATAAATATGGTGCATTATAATGCACAGGGGGTTATTCATTGAACGGAGAGAGTGCCAACTGGGGTAGTATTGCATGGGAACTCCCTTTGACTTTAATGGGAGTTTCTGCGTGAAAAACTGCAATAAGGCCAATTGGAGCACTAATATATAACCCCTGCAGTCCACATTATATAGGAACGAAGAAGAACAGATCTTTGCAGCTAACTTGCAAAGCATTGAATCCATATTGTCTTATTTGTTTGGTCCATTCTTAAATTTGAGAAAGAAGCTGTAGAAAGTCTGCATCAAAATGTCAATTTGAATTAATTTGGCAGCACTCAATTATTAATATTTTTATCACTGCCAGAATGAAGAATAAAGGCACAACTGGGGTTATTTATTTTGATACTTTTTTTGTGTGTATTTTTACACTTTTTGTTTCAACAGCTGGTGGTGAATTTAGCAGTTTTCCTACTTGATGCAAAAAAGTAATGATAAATAATACAATTGAAGGCTTGGGAATGGCCCTACTGATTCTATCAAGGTCAATGTACGAGGCAAGTGCAGAGGTATAACAAGGGAGACATACATTTGGGGGAAATAAACATTAGCTTTTATTTAGCCCGTATATTCCCAAAACAACACAGCTTTAAAGCAGCATAAAAATAATAAAAAACAGCCTATCCCTTGGTACGGGCTGATTCACACTTCCCAGTCCCTATCTGCAAGGCTGGGAGGATATGCCTCTTACCAGCCTCTGATCACACAGTCCAAAGAGGGTCTGGTTCCTTGGGATCTTGCTGGCAGCACAGTCCTTCTGTGCTGAAGACAACCCTGTGCAGTTTGTGCAGCACACCTTTAATTGACTCTAACTGCCATTAACTAGCTCCATGCTGGACTCATCAGCTGCAGACAGGCTTTTGTTGTGCTGCCTCTTTAAAACGGGGAGAGGCCCTGTTACAGTCCAGTTGTTGGAGGCATTATTGTCTAAAGGGTTAATAAACTATTCTAGATATAAATTTCGGAGCGGACTACCTTAAAGTAACTACATTTTACATCAACCCAAAAATCCATAAGTCTTTCAGGAAACCACATGTAGGACTATTGGTTCAGGTATTGGAAGTGTAATAGAAAGTATAAGTCCATATGTGGAACAGATCTTGAGATAGTTACTTTCTTTTCCATCCTATGTGAGGATACAGTAGATATACTTAAACAGTAAGGTAAGGCTGTGCTAGTTACTCTTAACATAGATTATCTATATATACATCCATACCGCACAATGAAGGAATAAGAGCTATCAAATATTTTCTGAGTACTAGGGGCTTCCTATATGCTGATGATCACAATAGGTTTATAATAATAATCAGTATTTTCTGTTTGATGAGTATGATCTCTAGATTCAGGGGACATTCAGGGGACATTCCAGAGTGCCATGTGCTCCAACCTATGCATGTCTCCACTTTGGCTGGTGGAAGCAGGGCTTGGAGTTTACAGAGACTATTTATAGATTTGTGGCACAGGGCGCTCATTATATAGATGACATATTGGTCATCTGGGCGGAAACAATGGGGTGCTCAAAAAATGTGTGGAATTAAAAAAAAGTTAATGAACTTAATTTGAAGTTAACCTAAAGAACAAGTACTGACCAAGTAGTATTCTTGGATTTGTAAATCAAAGGAGACGGGAAGATTTTAGGTACAGACACTTTTTATTAATAAATTGTTTGAGGATGTGGGTTTCCGACAAGTAGTCAGCATGTACTCTCCCTAATCCTTTGGATTCCAGTAGGCCAGTTCTTAAGGTTGTGAAGGAATTTCTATACAGATATTTAGTTTGAAAGACAGGCTAGAAATATGGAGAAACAATTTAGGAAAAAGGGTTAATCCTGGGGAAGCACCATTGAGGTATATAAGAGAGGTATTAGAGAGGTAACAGGGCTAATTGCACCAAAAAAACATCTTAGGGATGCCAAAAAACTCTCAATCCAGAACATTAGATTTATTAGTAACTATGGCTCCCATGGAATAAAACTCAGGGAGCTTTGCAGAAATTGTGGCATGTGCTGAGTCTAGATGTTGACCTTAAATATATCATCAATTAGTGGCAAGAGGGCAAAGAAATTTTAAAGACTTATTGGCTAGAAGGCATTATGTTCCCAGTAAGAATGTAAAGAACACTTGGTGAGGAAAAATGGTGTGAAGGCAGTTTCAAGTATAGTAAGTGACAATCATGTCAATTTGTGGAACTTACCCCTTTTTTTCCTTGGCTCACATAATAAACATTGCTTTTGGATCAAACAATTTATGAATGGTAAAAGTTTAGGAGTCATCTATATGTTGGAACGCACTTGTGTCAACATTTACATTGGAAAAACTGTTAGAGAGTTTAGACCAGGCCTGCACAACTCGTAAAGTGAGAAGGGCCGAACTGCTCCAAGGAAAAAAAAATTGGGCCGCACGGGTAAAATCATCATCATCATCATCATCATCATCATCATCTCTCCTCCAACACCTCTCATCATCATCATCCTCATATCTCCCCCAGAACCCCTCACTATCCACCTTTACAATACTACCCATCTATCTCTCATACCCCCATCTCTCCCCCTCCCCCACACAATACCCCCCCTCCACATCAAACACACAATACCCCCCTCCACATCAAACACACAATACCCCCCTCCACATCAAACACACAATACCCCCCTCCACATCAAACACGCCCCCCCCCTGCACCTCCCATCACTCCCTCCCCCCCCCCCTGCACCTCACAAGGAAAACAGAGTCGGGCCGCACGGGTAAAACAGCATTTATTATTCTAAATAACACATTTATTTACGATGTTTGTCACTCATTCAGTAGCCCCCCCAGCCCATTCCATGTCATCAGCCCCCCCCCAAGTCAGCATCCCCCCCAAGTCAGCATCCCCCCCCCCAAGTCAGCATCCCCCCCAAGTCATTTCAGCAGCCCCCCCCCAGCCCATTCCATGTCAGCAGCCCCCCCAGCCCATTCCATGTCAGCATCCCCCCCAAGTCAGCATCCCCCCCAAGTCAGCATCCCCCCAAGTCATTTCATCATCCCCCCCAGCCCATTTCATTTCAGCAGCCCCCCCAGCCCATTTCATTTCAGCAGCCCCCCAGCCCATTTCATTTCAGCAGACCCCCCAGCCCATCCCATGTCAGCAGCCCCCCCTAAGTCAGCATCCCCCCCAAGTCAGCATCCCCCCCCCAAGTCAGCATCCCCCCCCAAGTCAGCATCCCCCCCCAAGTCAGCATCCCCCCGTCATTTCAGCAGCCGCCCAGCCCATTTCATTTCAGCAGCCCCCCAGCCCATCCCAAGTCAGAAGCCCCCCCAGCCCATCCCAAGTCAGCAGCCCCCCCCCAGCCCATCCTAAGTCAGCAGCCCCCCCCAAGTCAGCATCCCCCCTAAGTCAACATTCCCCCCCAGTTAGCATCCCCCCCAAGTCAGCACCCTCCCCAAAGTCAGCATCCCCCCCAAGTCATTTCAGCAGCCCCCCCAGCCCATTTCATTTCAGCAGCCCCCCCAGCCCATGCCATGTCAGCAGCCCCCCCAAAGTCAGCATCCCCCTCAAGTCAGCATCCCCCCCCAAGTCATTTCAGCAGCCTGCCTAGCCCATTTCATTTCAGCAGCCCCCCCCAGCCCATCCCAAATCAGCTTCCCCCCAAGTCAGCATCCCCCCCCAAGTCAGCATCCCCCCCCCAGTCAGCACCCCCCCAAGTCATTTCAGCAGCCCCCCCAGCCCATTTCATTTCAGCAGCCCCCCCAGCCCATTCCATGTCAGCAGCCCCCCCCCCCAAGTCAGCATCCCCCCCCAAGTCAGCAGCCCCCCCCCAAGTCATTTCAGCAGCCCCTCGCATGAATGAATGGCCCCCCACATGAATGAATGACCCCCCCATGCCTACCTGATGATGTTGGCGGTGGCGGCAGCAACAGCAACAGAAGAGGAGGTGGTGGTGGTGGCAACTAAAACTAATGTTTGTTGGTGGCAGGGTGAAGCGTGGGGGACGCGCTCTAGCAGCAGACCCGGAAGTTCCGGGTCGCGCTACACTGCTGGAGCGCGTCCCCCTGCTGGAGCAGGGAAGGGGGGTTAGGGGGATCAGGGGAAAGCGCGCGCATTCACAGGTTGCTGGAGCACGCTCCTACTAGAGGGCCGTTCTACACAGCATTCTTTTCTTACCAGGTAAGGAGGGTGAAGGGGGGGTTGAAGGGGTGCAGGCCGTATGTTGTGCAGGCCTGGTTTAGACGAAGAATGCTGGAACACACAAATGATTTTCTGAAAAACAATGACTGGTAGTGTAGCAAGGCATTTTAACTCCGTCCATGCAAGTTCTATTTGGGGCCTAAAATGTGTGTGGTTGAAACACGTGAATTTGGGCTGTAGATGAAATGTGGACAGAATTCTGCTGTAGAATAAAACAAGGTGGATTTTTGTGTTAGATACAGTATGTAACACTGTTTCCCCCACCCTCTGGAAGATACGCAGCCTCTGCTACCTGTGTGTGGTGTGATACCTGTTAGGACCAGGAGAGCTGAGTTGGATCTCGGTTGGTATGGAGATCAGGGCAGGCTTAGGTTCTTCCTGTGATTCGTCTCACTGGTGTTAGCGCTTCCAGCCGTAGTGGGTTCCAGGGTCTCCAGAAGTCAGCCCCCACTATTGTATTCGTCCATCCTGCCCAAGGACTAATACTTAGACAGGAGTGTGATAACAAGGGTCTTTATTGCATGGCAGGCATCCACTGCAGATCTCTTTACAGCGATGCAGGGTCTCAGAGGTCCCAGACCCTCTGGATGGTGATGGCCCCTGGTCTTACAGAGCCACTGTCGCTGAATCTGATGTTCCCTCAGCCAGAGGCTGAGGGTGAGCACGCTCATCCCGTCATGGGAGAGACTTACAGCTCTCTGTTTCCTCTCTCCTCCAGAGCAGGAACAGGACTGAACTAAATCTGCATTCCCTCCTAGGAGGAACAAGAAGGGGTGGGCTCATGGTGTATACATACACCAGATAGGCTTACACAGCCATGAGTCACCACCTTACTTCTGTAACTCATAGGAGGAGCATGAGGGGGGTCACAAGCGCACAGAATTAACCTGTTACTGCCTGCAGCTAGCAGGGACTTACATAACAGGAGGAAAGCCAGGTAGAAAGAGACATACCCTGTTACAGATAGTTTGTCTCTACGTGGTTTAAATGAAGAGAACACATTCTCAAAGTTTTTGTGAAGCTATTGTTTTATTTGACTATTGGAATATATGTCAATTTTATGTTTTGCATTATTAATAGGGATGTTGTGCTCTGTGTTATATTTTTGTTCTTTGTTCTTTTTGTTCTTTGTTTTTCATATCCTATATCCTTGAGAAAGTCACTTTCAGTGCCGAAACGCGTTGGAATGTAGTGACGCCATCACGCAGTGACGCAGTGACACGGTTACACTCAGAGGAACTTGAAGTACAGATTTCAGCTCTCTATCTGGATATACGCTGTAATTGTATACTTTGTGACAGAGCGAGGCTTAACACGGAGGAGCACTGAGCACAGAATATTACTCTGCATCTCAGGAAGAGGCATACACCGGGAATCTACCTATGAGGTCTGACACAGAGAAAATTACCATCTCTCCGTAAGATTTGGCAAACAGCTGGGTCTCATTACATCACAGGAGGGATTTCTTCTAGGAGTGAGCACTGTTTTACAGCGGAATCAGACTGCACGTTGAGAGGATTTACTCCGTGCATCATCAGGTCTGTCTACAATACACCTATCTACTTCTGAGAAGGGTCATTCTCCAATTGGTCACTATCGTTCCCTAGCTGTAAGCTAATAAACAGACTACAATTACTCTTATATGCTCCAGTGGTTACCTCCTCCTTACCATCAATTGCCTCCTCGCTCACAAGTTCCTCATATATGTCACTTGCTTATTGCTGCTAACCATTTCATTTTATTTTATTTTTGTCAATATTGCTTTTTAAACACACCAGTTTTGCATTGTCCTTGAGACTATTCTGGTTATTAATAAATTCCAGTTTATATTATTCACTGTACGAAACTGCGCTTCTTTCTTTTTGGTATATATATATACTACTGAGTTAAGTTATGGTGAGTAAAAAAAGTGACAAAAACCCTCCACAGGAAAGCAAATATGCAAATATAGCTGTATGCTCATCTGCATGTCTATGTGGGTGGTTTTCTGGGTATGCACCTTAACCCTGGCTGTGCTCAAAGCTGTGACCATGCAGCAAGCTTAAGCCTATAGGGAACCATGTTAAAAATGGTTATTGAGGCAAAAAGTGACACTGTGTGCTCATTTGCATGTCATTTCCCAGAATCCCTTGCTGCAGTGGAAGTGCTGTATGCTGGGTGATAATGGGGAAAGGCGGGGTTGCAGACCTGCCTAAGACATGCAGATGAGCATACAGCTATATTTGCATATATATATATATATATATATATATATATATATATATATATATATCAAAAACGAATAGACGATACGTTCTGTGGCTAACGAAATACTTTTATTTGTGCGATCTTTCGAGATACACTGATCTCTTCTTCCGGCGGCGTTACAATGGATAAAGCAAGAAAGGGTTTTACGTAAAACAGTGCATCCTGGAATGTATCTGACTGAAACCTATCTCGCCACCCTGTGCAGTATGCAATTTATGACTAAAGGTGATAAATGGTCCCTGAATCACTAAAAATTCATAGAGGCCACTTGGAGTGAAAAATGCTGACTTTTCCTAGCCTCCTGGGTCAGAGGGATTTGCCAGTAACCTTTAGACAAATCCATAGTTGTCAGATACTTTGCCCCAGCAAGCTCATCTAGGAGCTCATCCATGCGGGGCATGGGATAAGCATCTGACACCATCTGAGCATTGAGCTGCCGGTGGTCCACACAGCACCAAGTGGTCAAGCCCAATTACCCCTAGGGCCAGCATCTCCTCCACTTCACTCTCTATACTGCCCTTTACCTCTGCTGATACCCGATAGGCATGCTTATCACAAGTGTCCACTGGATGGTCAGTAATATGTGTCCTGCCTGGCTTATCCATGAACAGGACCCTATGCTGCTCTAACATAGCCTTTGCCTCCACCCTCTGCTGTGCACTGAGCTGAGACCTTATCTCAACCTGCTCTACTGTGCCCTCCTGCCTAGATTCCCCTTGGAAGTCAGGCAGAGCATTGCTCGCCGGGTCCCCCATCGGTGGGCTACAGATAGCCATCTGTGTGGAGGAATGGAGGCGCAACTGCGCATGACAGAACTGACAGGATCCCGGATGGAGTAGAAAAAACTTTATTTGCAGAACAGCATCACACTGGGGCTACACCACGATCTCCCCCTCTACGCGTTTCACCCTCTTGCTAGGGTGAAACGCGTAGAGGGGGAGATCGTGGTGTAGCCCCAGTGTGATGTTGTTCTGCAAATAAAGTTTTTTCTACTCCATCCGGGATCCTGTCAGTTCTGTCATGCGCAGTTGCGCCTCCATTCCTCCACACAGCTGTCCCTTCCACGTTGGCTGCACGCAGGAGCCGTAGAAGAGGAGAGCGGGACCCAGACCAGGAGCTGAGTTTGAGGTAAGGGTCATTGCCTCACTCAGACACTCCGGTTTACTGCACCGACACACTTTATTCGAGCAAATACCCAGTATGTACCTGGCAGATACCTGGAATGCGCCGCTCCTCACCTATGACAAGCCCCGTTGTGTTTGCCTTCCCAGCCTGGGTTCATGCCTGGCTGATGGGCGGCTGATCTGTTAAATGATAATGATTAGGATTTAATAGGCTGCAATGCTTCGCGTGTCTACCAGATGGCATAAATTCATGAATTGTAATGCAGTATATATATATATACTGTGCAGTATTGCAGCCAGCGGGAATAAAATGCTTCAATCTCTGCCTGGAAAATACCTCAATGCACTCGGGCAGAAAACAGTCACAAACCTCAATACACCCGGGTATACCCGAATTCGTGGGACTAGCCGAGCTCGAATAAAGTGTGTCGCCAGTGTATCTAGTGGCCCACACCGCTCCCTTCCCACAGCCCCACATGCCATTCATGACACCATAGGTACATCTGCTTTAAACCGAAGCGCTTGACAGCTTTCTGTTTACAGATAGCCATCACTGATGCCACACTTTGTTAAAAATATTCCTTAAGCATATTAATATGATAAGTCCTATTTCTACCTATCTCTCCATCTACCTGCACAACATAGTTGCACGCATTCATCCTCCTGAGTACTGTATATGGTCCAGACCAGGCAGCCATTAGTTTGTTCTGACGAGTGGGCTTCAGAATAAGCACTTGCTGTCCAGGGATAAATTCTCTGCTATGGGCATTCTGATCATACCAAGTCTTCTGCTTGGTCTGAGCCTCCCTGAGATTGTCATGTGCCAACATCATAAGCATTTCTAACCGGTCCCTGAGATCTACCACATACTTCAGCACAGAAGCATCACTATTGATAGTCTCCCCTTCCCATCCCTCATGGAATAAGTCAAGGGGCCCCTGTACCCTGCGACCATATAGAAGCTCGAAGGGAGAGTAGTCAGTAGATTCTTGCGGTACCTCTCGGTAGGCAAACAGCAAGTGCTGCAGGTGAATCTCCCAGTCTTTTCCTTCAGCCTCTATAAAAGCTCGAAGCATCTGCTTCAGGGTACCATTGAACCTCTCACATAGACCGTTTGTCTGGGGTCACGCGCTGGTGCTTCACCCCGCTTGAATACCAGAGACACTGTAGAAATTCTGACATGAATTGTGGCCCTTGATCAGTTAGATTCTCACTGGTAAATCCTACTCTAGTAAAAATCACATTCAAAGCTTTAGCTGCTGCCTATGCTTCAATGGTTGCAAGTGCCACAGCTTCAGGGTACCGGGTGGCAAAATCCACCACCATGAGGATGTAATGCTTTCTGGACCAGCAAGGGATCATCAGGGGTCCCACTATGTCCATGGCTACTCTCAGGAAGGGTTCCCCTATTACCAGCAGTGGGTTCAGGGGCGCCTTCGCACAATCACCCACCTTACCTACTCGCTGGCAGGAATCACAGGAGTCGCAAAACTCTGCCGCTGCCCTGGATTCCCTGGCCAGTAGAAACACTGCAACAGCAGGCCATCGTGCGAGTGACCCCCTGATGTCCCACTAGTGGTATGGTGTGGGCTACCTGCAGTAACTGCTGCCTAAACTTCCTGGGTACCACAAACTGTCGCTATACTCGAACAGTAGAATCCTGCTCTCTATACAAGAGCCCATGGTGCCATAAGAACCCGGGCTGACCCGCTCTCAGAGGCAGACTCGGATGCCCGAAGTCTCATGCTATCTAAGCTGGGATCAGACTGCACCACGTCCCTAAACTGTGTCCCTAACTCCGGCCATTCTAGCTTAGTCTCTATGTCAGGTGGGAGGGGAACTGGTAAAGGGGTAGGTAGATCAGTACATTGTCTCTGTCTGGCTTACCTGCTTGGTCTCCTTGGAGTCCTCTGGAGTTGTTGGTCCTAAACAGGGGGACGGTAAGATCCTCAATGGCAAAACCTTTTCTCTGGCTCCTAGTAATCGCTGCAACAGGAGCCATTTCCACAGTAAATCCACAAAAAAGTGGACCTAGGTCGTTACTGAGGAGCACATCAGTATCCAACCCAGGCTACACCCCTACCTCCCTCATGCCTCAACCGGCACTCCAATCCAAAAAGTCCCGTGCCACCTGGCATGGTGACCTGCATCCCTGAACCTGGGAGCAGATCCTCTGGTCTCATCATATCAGGTCGGACCAGAGTAACAGTGGCACCGGAATCGAGCAAGCCGGCTGCTTGGCGATCCCCAGTGGTCACTTGGTGCAGATGTCTGCACCAGACATCATTAGATTGCAGCCCGACTGGTGCACTCGGATGTCCCCCCGTCTCTGCTGCTGTTTCATCAGCTGCAGGTGTAGATTCTCCAGTCTGAGTCTTTGGCTGGACTTGCTGGATGGCTGAACTCTGCTCCTCTGTGTGACATTCGCATGGCGACTACTGGCCTCGCAGCTGGAGAGGGTTGCCCCTGATGGGGATTACCAGACTTTGGCTTGTCCGGACAGTCAGGTCTGAGATGTCCCATCTTATTACACTGGTAGCACCTCCGTTCATGCTTAAACTTTGTAGTCTTGGGGGCACCCCCATCAGCAGCTTGTTTAGGCTTCCATTGCGGAGTTCTTTTGGTCACCCAAGCCAGATTGGCTACTTCCTGTGTAGACCCTTTCTTGCGGGACAAGGCACGACTGGTAATAAAGTCATCAGCTATTGTGGTTGCAGGTGGCAAGTTGCTGGTTTGCGGTCAAAGACCCAGTCCCGTATGTCAGGGGGACAAAATTGGAGCAACTGTTCTTTACATATTAAGTCCAGTAACGTGTGATATTTAATGGCATCACATCCCTCCACCCACTGGGTCGCATGTTGGACCATGCGGCCGGAGAACCTCATATAGGACTCATTGGTGGACTTGTCCCCTGTCTGGAACATACCCCGATATGCCTTTGGTGTGAGGGCATATTGTGTAAGCAGCAAAGCCTTGACATGTTTGTAGTCATCGCTGTCCGCTGATGGGATGGCGTGGAAGGTCTCCAGAGCGACCCCCACCAGTAACAGTGACAATGTACCACCCTGTCCCGCTCAGGTATATGGAATCGGTGACACTGATCCTCAAATGCTTTGAGGTATCCGTCGATCTTGTCGACCCCATCCACAAACTTGCCAAAGCTGTGATGAGATGGCTGTGGCCGGGGAGGTATGGCAAAAGTCCTTGGGAGTGCGGGGGTTTGGAACTCCTTAGCAGCAGTAGCAGCAGCAGCAGCAGCAGCAGCAAACAACTGTAACCACTGCTCAAAAGTTATTCCCACTCCCCATTCTGCGAGGAGTGAGGTGAGCCCTGTATCCGGGCAAGCACTGGCCAAACAGGCTAACGCACTTCCACTCCCATCATCTGGCACATCAACCGCCCCCTCGACATCCCCATTGTCCTCTTCTTCCTCGTCTTCCTCCACTACCTCCATGGTTGGCCTGACCGCCGGCACCCTGGCAGGGCTAGTGGTCCCTGCAACTGCAGGTGAGGCTGTAACCGCGTCAGGTGAAGCTATGGTTGCTTCATGGTTCTCAAGATCCTCCAGCACTGTCTTTGCCCGACCTGCGGTCGGTAGTTCATAGCTTTCACACCAGGTGATAATCCGTGAATGGTCCCAGGTCCGATAACGACCTGACCTGTTATCCATCTTCACCCTGTGGCACTAAACTAAGTGACAAAGACAACCTGTGCGTTTTCTGCTTTGTGTAACGTTGTAAGTCAATACTTGCACTCTTTGTTAGAAAACCCCGCAGGATTTTAAAACATAAAGCTCAATGATCCCACACGCTGCCACCAATAAACAAAAAGCCTGTCACAGGAGACCTGGCAATTTACTTTATACCTTTTTACCAGGATCAGGCATTGAGCAAAACAAGTAAATGAAATAAATTGTAAATTTATTCACAAGAAAAGGTATACAGGAATACCCCGCATTAACGTACGCAATGGGACCGGAGCATGTATGTAAAGCAAAAATGTACTTAAAGTGAAGCACTACCTTTTTCCACTTATCGATGCATGTAATGTACTGCAAACGTCATATACATGCATAACTGATGTAAATAACGCATTTGTAACAGGCTCTATAATCTCCCTGCTTGCGCACAGCTTCGGTACAGGTAGGGAGCCGGTATTGATGTTCAGGACGTGCTGACAGGCGCATGTGTGAGCTGCCATTTGCCTATTGGGCGATATGTCCTTACTCGTGAGTGTGCTTAAAGTGAGTGTCCTTAAACCGGGGTATGCCTGTACACACAATGATACACAAACTAAAGCACAAAGACACTCTTATTTGGGAATTGGGGTAACAACCTAGAGTCTCCTAGGTACAGTTGCAAAAACGGGACAGAAAATATTCTAGGCAGCTTTCACTGAAGCAGCCCTTTCTTGCTGGAGACTTGAAACTGGAAACTTAGACTCTGAGAATCTTAGAAGACTGGAGAACTAACTATCTGATGGGCGCAGGGGTTTTTAATACTTTTGCGTTTCATTCAAAAAATACTATAGCCCAATCCAAAGCGTGAGAAATGTATCCGCAGCCACTCAAAGCAGAGATCATCGCGCTGATGACGTCAGAGGCAGGGGACGTGTTTAGCTAGCTTGAAAAAAAACGGGTGGTCGGAAAACATGAATCAGCCAATGGGAAATGTGCCCACAAGCAGCATCTTCCCCCCAGCTAACCCATTGTAGGCTCCACTAAGCCTGGTGGGGCAAATGGATATGCAAAGAGCGTCCATTGATCCCAGGTCGTGGATACTTGAGTCCTTCCCTCCTGCCCAAATGGTCTTGACACCTCAGACATCCTCTGGGGCTTTCATCTCCAGGTGTCCTGCCAGACCTACTGGCACCAATTGGTAGCCCCGGTGGCCTGTCAGAGCATTGGTTCTGAAAGTCCCAGCTCATTTCTGTGCACAAGTATATATGTTTTAAAACACACAATTTAATAAAATATACACTTTAAAAATATGCATGTTTTGCTGGTATGGGGAATAGAATAAAAAAAACTGCATGTTATTTCTTACTAGCCATATTCCCCACACACTATAAAATAGACTTAGGACTTGACTTTACAAGCGCCCTCACAAACGTATAGATGGTGGGAATACACCCAGAACCTCTAAGCAGGTTCTTGGTTACCTGTACAGTAACTGGGTATCCCCCCTAACCTGGGGACCCCTTATAGTTACAGGGATACTTTACATCCCTTTGCACCATTTACCTTTTTGGGCTGTGCTGAAGCAGGGAAGCCTAGTGGTGAGTCGCGCAAGTGTTTTCAAGGGGAGATATTACCGAGACACTGTGTCTACATGCATCCTGATTCCTGGGTACATTTTTAGGGGAACCAGCAACTCTGGGCCCTGACTAGATAGACACAATCTGACAACACTCCCCCCCCCCTGAAACTCATACCCCAGCAATCCCTGCTTGCTGGCATCCCTGGAAAGGTAAAAACACAAAAATTCTTTATTGTCGCATAATTACAGGTAATGCTTTTACAACAGTTGGGTCCAAGAGCTGACACTCCTGAAGCCCTACACATGGATCAGAGGTAACCAAACGGGCTTAGCCTTTATTAGTGAGCCTGGTTACTTCTCCACACACACACTCAAACATAAAGGTTAACTGTATATCCCCTATTCTAGAAGGTGAGTATAGGACTCACATTGTGATCTGCTGTCATGTACTATATTGTGGACACTAAGGGCTTGTCTAGCACTCCCAGTTATAATACAGGGGTTTTATATGTGATGTACTGTAGAGTTTTGTATTGGAGCTATGAGGTAACATTACCTATTTATCAATGCAGCAGAAGCACTTCAATTATTTTTGATTAACTTATATGCTGTGTATTGATTTTGAAAGCCTTGATGAATAATAAGTATGCATTTGAATTGATAATGCCATTCTTTTTTTACAGGAGTTTTTACAAGCGCTCTATTAGTAGCCGGTATTTTCTGTCTTTCCTTTTTTGGTTAATAAAATGATTCTCCTTATCTTAAAAAAAAAACAAAACAAAAAAAAACCGAATTGTAAGTTTGTTAAATAATAAGCAGTGGTACTCTGGGTGGGAAAATAAAAATACTGGTGGCACTCAGAACCTCTCAGTACCACTGGATCCCTGGACTTGCATTGTTACCAGGAGAGCTGCAAATAAGATTCACGCTAAGCCAGGGGTGTCCATCTCCAGTCCTAAAGGGCCACCAACAGGTCAGGTTTTCAGGATATCCCTGCTTCAGCATAGGTGGCTCAATCAGTGGCTCAGTAATTGACTGCACCACCTGTGCTGAAGCAGGGATATCCTGAAAACCTGACCTGTTTTGTGGCCCTTGAGGACTGGAGTTGGCCACCCCTGCACTAAGCTTACCATGTTCTCATCGCAAAGTTACTGCAATAGCTCACAACAAAATATGTGATCAGCATCAAAGGAAAATGACAATTGCCATAAGATGATATTTGTGACCTAATAACTGGAGCAGTGGCATTGAAAGCAGTCACTGCCTCCACACCTTGCTGGAGGACTAAGTGCAATCATCGTTGCACTGAGCTGTTCTGGTGTCACTCTGGCAGTGAAGGAATTAATCATTGTGGCACTGTGCCCCCCCCCATCCCCAAGGAAAGGAGCCAGTGCCAAAGTACACAAATAGTTACACCTGAGCACTGCTAGATCTTGGCGGGCCCCATTTATTACCTGCAGCTATTTATATATGGAGCAAGCAGGTGTGGGGAGCAAAAAAAGCAGCCAGAAGAAAAGCAGACAATGTATTAACCCGTGGCAGATAAAGAGAGAGCAAATCGGGGGAAATGAGACCTTGCGCCTTCTACTTTTGCCCAAAAATTGGCTTGGAAGCAGGAACACTTATAAAGGAACTCAAAAGCGGAGGAGGTTGGAATAATATTTAAAGCAGCAATACCCTCCCCCCCCCCTTTATTTTCTTCCTTTTCTTATTTTTATATGTAAAGAATGGGGCAATGTATAATTCTCCATTCTTACCTAAGCTTGCAATAGTTTGGTGCTCCTGTTATAAATTTGTCAAAATCTTGAGTGTGTGCCTAACATAATGGCCGCCTTTCAGTTTCAATCAATCCTTCAGTCAGTGTAACTCAGCAGCTACAATGTATACTTATATTACTAAGACAACATCTATTGTTACAGTTTACAGCTCAAACAGCTGGGAACATTGGCAACAAATTATCCCAAACATGAAAGTGTTGCACAGATCTTGCACTGCTGAAGAGGTGGGCTAAACCTGCTATAGAATTCAAAGGATGCTCTGTATATTTAAATGCATTAAAAATAGCATTACAATTTGAATAAACAATAAATAAATAGCAGTCACTATTATCTAATACTACGGAACAGATTTGTAAATAACATTTCAATTGTTTTTCTGCTTTAACCACTTCTCCCCCTTGAGCCCTTGGTTTACTACTGTGTCAATTCTATTCTGAAGAACAGCCGTGGGCTGATTTCACTCAAGCGATAATAAACATAAATGATACAGTACGTGCAGCCTTTTCTCTTCTTCTCTTGGCAGCAAGGGGGTTAACTCTACTCACTTGTCTGCCAACCTCCCCCCAGTAACAGGATTTGTTTTTGTGAGTTGTCAGAGCTGCTGAGAAATGGTGTGTATTTTTAGCGTGTTCTGCTGCTTGCTGCTAATCTGTAGCTTGATTTGTAGTTTATTTTTTCTCTCTCTCTCATAATGATAGAGAAGTTGATATTTTTAATACTCTGAGGTGTGGAGAGGAGAGCTGTGCCCTGCTGTATCCTGCCTGTCCATGGACAGGTGGGGTTCTACAAAGCCCCTATGTCATGTTGGCTCCCATCTGCCCCGGTGCATGTGTGCGTCCTGCCTTAATAACACATTAGATTGCTGGTTGGGCTCAGCTTCATTGCTGGAACAGCAAAAGTGGATGGATGTATTGCTGAGTGCATGTACAAAATCAACAATAGATGATCTAATAAAGTCACCCAGACTTCCACCGGGTTCTTAACACAGCTATATAGAAGATACAGTTGATGGTGCCCAACAAGCTTTATTCCATTACTTAATGGGTGGTCCTGCCTAAAAAGAAAGTCATTTTAATAGGTTAAACTGAAGCTGGTTGAGATTTTTTTACAAAAAAAAATGGACAAGATTAATTATTTTAAACTTTTGACATTGCCATGGGAAATAAACACTTTGGGAATTTTGTACTGATGTTGATCCAGGGATTAATCCGATTGCCAATTCTTGGAGTCAGGAAGGAATTAATTTTTCCCCTTAATGGGGTTTTTTGTTTGCCTTCCTCTGGATCAATAAGTAAGTATAGATTTAGGATAAAGTATCTGTTGTCTAAATTTAGCATAGGTTGAACTTGATGGACCTACGTCTTTTTACAACCTCATCTATATGTAACTATGTAACTATGTACTATCTGTAATTTCTTTGGTGGTCAGACTGCTTGTCAGTCTAAGTTCTGTTCTGTATTTGCAAAGTACTGTAATACAGCTATCACTAGTCAAACAGATAAACTTAAGCAGCTGATCTTCTGGAATCCAGTGTTCCCAGAGAGAACCAAAACCTTTTCACAAGACTCAAATCAGTAAGACTGTACCTGATTCAATCTCTCTAAGGAAGTCAGTTACACGAATAAGTTATTTTCATTATTATTAACCTCTAAGCTGGACTGCCCTTTCTTAAAAGGGTTGTGCTTTCCAGCAATCAAACACAACACTTTTATCATTCCAGCAGTCAAAAGTCTGCTATTCTCCTCTGAGCAAACAGTTTCCGTCTCTAATCAAAACCAAATAATTGACCCTGCAGCATTATTTGCTTTTATTTTATAGCAACTCTATCAGGAGATTCGCAGATTCAGCAAAGGGGGATATGGACTATGGACCATATCGTGTCTAAAGGGGCAGTCCAGACAGCGGCCCTAAATAAACATTTTAAGAAGATATTGACACTGGTACCCTTAGCAAGATGTATATGTGTGTATATCTATATTTATATAGCGCCCACAGTGCAATCAGCGCATTACAAAAGACATAATAAAATACAGTGCGCAATAAGGGCAACAAACAAAATCAGACAATAGGAAAGGAAATCCCTGCCCCGGAGAGCTTACAATCTAAGCGGTAAGATGTCATCAAACTAAAAGTAATGACTTTACCTATTCGCCGCTTGTAAAAAGGCAACATGTTTTCTTTTTCTTCAGGACTTCCCAGCTACCTGTGTGTCTTTGTTTCACTGATGGCAGCACCAATAAGGACATTATTACAAAGGGAAAATGTACTTGTAGATTTGAGGTTCACAAACAGTCTTATCACCAAAAGAAGATTAGATAACACTTGGAAACCCTCCTTCCCCAAACCTTACTTTTACATTTACTTTGAAATCTCAGACAAGCATGCTACAGTATACACGCAGCATAAGGCCTTGGTCCCGCTGCGTCCGGTGGCGCGTGCAGCCGCGTGCGCGTGCGCCACCAGCCCCTTACCTGCACTCTGTTAGTCCCCGCTGCCTCCTCCCTCCGTGGCTCACTACGTGCTGTGACGCGTCAGCCGGCCAGCGCTACCAGAAGGTGTTCTGGAGCGTTGACGCATCACGTGGTGCGTGTGAGCGAATGAGGAGGTGAGCAGGGGAGCAGGGAAGGAGCTCGTAGGGAGGCAGTCTGTTTTTTTTGCCGGCTCAGTTTAATTCAGAAGGATGGAGCCTGGCCTCCGGGCTCCTGCACACCGGAGGAGGGGAGGGGGTACGAACGGACAGACCCTCGTTCAAACCACGCCCCCCCACCCACTCAATCCACGTCCCCCCGCTCCGGCTCCTGCTCCCTACAGACCGCAGATAGCGGTCTGTGCCTCTCAGCGCGCTGCCTGAGGGAGCAGGGCCTTAGCCTTAGGGCTGGTCCCCGCTGGCTACTGCAGCGCCCGCTGTGGCGAACGCTGCAGGGACGAGAGCCCACTCAATGGCGCCAGGCCCGCTTCGAGGGGGGGACGCAGCGCTGTGGCGCGAGTTGCTCCTGCTCTCAATAGAATTGAGAGCAGGACTCGCTATGGAGCGCTAAGCCACGCCCCCCGGCGGTTCAGCCAATGAGGGCGAAACTGCCGTGTGACGTCATGGCCACGCCACCATCACTCCCCCGCCACAGCTCCCCCCCCCCCCCCCGGTCTTTTGGTCTGCAGCTCCCTGCAGACCGGGGAATCGGCTGCACGCGCCGCCAGTCTCGCGGGCGCACGTGCAGCGGAGGTACTGGGGCCTCAGCCTTATTAGTTCAGTCTGCCTCCAGCAGGGACTGCCTCGCCAGTGGCCTCATAAGCCCATATTTACTACAGTATGCAATCTTCTGCCACAAGACCTACAGCATATTCACTTCAATGGGCTATCATGGGTCTTCCAGCGCTGGGAAGGGTTCTTCTGCCAGAAGACAGATTAGTAAATAAGGTCCAATATGGCCAGCACTGTTATTAAAAGTCTGTAAGATGGTGTTTGGCTCCACAAGGTTTGCTGCCAATGCAGTATGGCCCATCTACATGATAATGAGCTTCTCAAAGGGAGATTTAATATCAAAGACCTATTTATTAAATAGTAAGGGTGGGCACTTTCCTTTGTGTTTTGGTTCGAAATGTATTTTTGTGTGTTTTGGACGTGATTTTAATTTTAAAAAAAAATGTATGTTTTGATTCTGTTTTTTATAACAAACTTCAAATTAGGCAGGGAAATGCTAAAATCGCACAATAGAGCATGGAAAATGCTTCAAATAAACAAATCAAGTTTTGTCCCAACCAGATCTAAAGCTCATCAATTTATTAGAACCAAACTCATGTCCAAAACATTTGGAACTGAAAACAGGAATGAAAGTGCCCACTCTTTGTAGCCAAACCACCTTAGCGATTAGAGCCGCCCGTTAAAGCTGCAGTCCCACCTACATCCAAATGCAAATGAGTGACACTGCTTTGTTTAATATTGGCAATATGGGTGATTGGTGAATTATTTTAGGACATAAAAGAACTGTGTAAATAAAGTTCACATATCAAACAAATATGCTTCATTTGGTGGACGCTTGCAAAAATGAAAGAATGTATTCCCAATACCTTGCTTGACTTGCTAGAATAGCTTAAAATAATGTAATAAATAGATGGGGGGGGGGAGGTAGTAAAGAAAAATGGAAATAGCTATTTAATTGATGCGCATTTTGTTCCTGGCCCCTCTGGCAGTGAGGGGGGTCACATTAAGACAGTCACTTTGGGGGGTGCACTTTTAATCAATTCATTGCTGCCCCATGTTGCTAAGCAAACCAAATTAATACACAGGGTAATAATAACACAATGAAGGCACCAAACGTAATAGTACACTGAGGGATGAATGGGAATCTCTGCCCTGAGGGGCTTACAGCAGAGGTGGGTGGTAAGGTGAGATACAGAGATAGAATGAGTGAAGGCAAGCCCTTGCATCCTAAGCATGAGGTGAAAGGTCGTGGGTACGACGACACACTCACTTTCAGCTACGGAGGGGTTGGAGAGGCCGGACAACTGGGACCCCCAGTTCCTGGACCCAAGACACCATCATTGTTTGTTTCCCCCAGTCAACATCCCTGCATACATATCTGTTTCTGATTAATAGCATCAGCAGTGGTGTTTTGGGGGGGAAAACGTGCCAGAAGCCTAAGAAAAAGGAATGCACTGTATATCTGAACTACAATAAAATACATAATTTATTGCACTGTGGTTTTGTTTCTGTTTGCAATGACAGAGCTTACTAAAAACATATGGCTGGGGATGGGGGTGAGGGGGGGGGGCCGTGAGAAGAAATAAACTGTGTGACTATTCTTAAATAAAGACGTTGAACAGAACTTAATTCAGGACTGCACTTGAGAGAGGATTGAAATATTTGTAACCCAGCTCATTAGTGCAACCAGGGGGGCAGGGGGGGGGGGGGCAGAGGTGCATTTGTACCACACCAAGAATTGCTATTCCACTAACCTCTGTAAGGCCCTGCACTCCTCCCCATAGCAATGACACTGATTGCCATGGGAGACAGCGGGGTGTCTGTGAAAGAGCAGCCCTTCTCCCTCTGCATCACGTTGTCAGGTGACACTGTATCATTGTGATGTAGCGACGTCACGTGGCGACGCATTGCCATTACAACGCACCATCATTTGATGCCGCGGTCACTGCATGACATCACTGCGTGCACTGCACTCCCCCCACCAATCAGATTTTTTGATTGCACCCCTGACCCGGCTCCTTACTTCTGTCACCCTTTGCCAGACTAACTACAGGGTAAGCTAAGGTCCAAATGTAATACCTAATACCTTACTAACCAGCATAAACTTGCAATCAACTTTGGGGGTATACATTTATCATACCACTTTAAAAGCAGCAAGCCACTGTTATAAATTGAGGTTACATTCCTAGCCAAGGCCAAGAAGGCTGTTTTAACACAAAATTATCCAGAGTATTGTACTCCGGCAATAATATATGCGGTACATACAGTAATTATGATGTGTAAATGCATATTATTGGGATTTGTCAATTGTTTGAACTTGTTCCTCAGTGTGGCGGCATGTTGGATGTGAGCGTCAGTGAGCATCTAAAAACTGACCATTGGTATGTAGTACAAAGCATCGGGTAGGGTGTTCATCGTAAAGTGACACGTGGGAAGGCGAGGACCTCCTTTACTACTATTTTTATGAGATTCAAAAACATCTCCACCCCCCCTCCTCAGTATTTCTGTGTTTGGATAGATACGGTAGTTTGCTTCATGTCAGGACATCTAGCCATGGCAGAACTGAGAATGAAGGGGTGTTGGTGGAGATGTCTTCTGACACTGGTTTTAATTAGCATACGGGACTCTCCTGTCCGTGTTCTCAATAGGAGATGGATTGAAGTGTCCAGAAACAGGGCTTCTATTGTTCATTCTGTGCTCCCACCATCTATCACATCTCCACTGAGTAGGAGGAACTGTGGGTGCTGTGTGAGCTTTGCAATATGGGGTATAGAGCTAATACTGAGCATATGGATTCTCTGTCACAGATGGGACAACTATATCTAGTCCTGTTGTATAAATCACAGTCTCCGCAATAGCTAGAATCACCAGGTCACCTGAGCACAAGGAAGTATGTGTTGCTGATTAGAATGAATGCTGATCACACTGCACACGAGGTTCTAGGAATGACGAGGTGGAGGATAACCCTATGTATAACACCGAGTCCCGAGGAGCATCTCAATTCAATTGACTGGGGGAAATAAAAATATTGTTTGATGGAATAGAAATCCCAACTTCTCCAGTGCCTTGCTGTTGTTAGGTCTCTAAATGACTTCCATTCTCTAACTTAGTTCTGCAGCGATAAGTATAAACTCTATGAGTTACTCTGATAAACAAGGATTGGGATGAAGTGGTAGCTAATTCATCCTAGTAGATACCTTTCTGAACTATCATTAGAAAGATGACAACTCATCAAGGGTTGCCAAGGGTGCCCATGTCAACAGGCCATGGTTATTCTTTCTCAAAGCGTTTGGGGATATATAATTGTTGTTCTACTGAGAAAAGAGAACCTTGAATGCTATGGTGGATCATACTATCCCTATGACCTGGGTTTAATTAGTCACTGTAGACTCAACTAAAATCTAGGCAAACATGCATGACTTTGTATTTCTATCAGGGTGTTGAAGTACCAGTGGACCTTGAGACTGAGGCCTAAGGCATCAATACTGGTACAGAATATAAAAACCAAACCTGAGAGTGTTATGTATGTCTCTCCCCATATTTTGTACATGCACAGTTTAAGGTTTAAGCATATTGGAAGAGTGAACAGAGGTAGTATCCCTCAGCAGCCTGTGCCTGCCTGAGGGTGAGACATTACCTAAGCCAGGTGCAATGCAATTAAGTAATATGCAGACCAACCCATTGAAATTTAGAATGAGCCACCTGTATATTAAATTCAAAATGTGCTGAAACGCTGTTCGAATTTCCAGGGCCACCTGGGTTTTAATTACAGAACAGGCAAAACTTTCTTCGAATATGCAGAATAGCATTTGAGTAGCCACTGATTTTTATGCCCAATAAGTCCTAAATACAGCAAAAGGACAATTGCCTGATTACAATTACATTCCACCCAGAAAGCTTGTGAGCCCCAATATCCTGCGGCACAAGAGCCAATGGGAAATTAGAGGTTGAGTCAATTTTTTCCCCTGATGTTCTGTTCCTGTGGAAAGCTTTGTGGGGTCTTTTGTGGACCCCTAAACTGTTTTCCGCTAAAAGGTAATGTGAATCGAGTGGAGGAGCGTAACCACAGCAACGCCCGGGGCATGAGGAGAGAAACCTGTAATAGAGCGATGTCAATCACAAAGGAGCTGCAGAGATATCTTTTGCAATGCACAACCTACTAATACAAGAGGAGCATACAAAAGCGGGAGTCAATAGTGATCACTTCAAATGTAATCCAAAAACGGCTCTAACCCTTTTAGTGCTTTGCAATGCATTGGTGATTCATGCAGTACTCAAGTGGTTAATGGGGCCATTAGGGAGAACAAATATATTTTTCTGAAGATGTAATCAAACTGCCTCACACATCTCTATGTTGTTGCCATGTGTACTTTTTCTTTTCAAGAGTCCCTGTACTTCCTGCATTAGAGATATAGCTATTTTGCCAGTACACTTCATGTAATGGGCTGTGCGTAGATGGAGATGTGATATATTCCCGGCCTATTCTCTTGCAGACTGGTAGTCAGGTACTAACTATCAACCAGTATCTCTCTCTCTGTCTCTCTCTGTGTCTCTCTCTGTGACTCTCTCTGTCTCTCTGTGTCTCTCTGTGTCTCTCTGTGTCTCTCTGTGTCTCTCTCTGTCTCTCTCTCTGTCTCTCTCTCTGTCTCTCTCTCTCTCTCTCTGTCTCTCTCTCTCTCTCTCTCTCTCTCTCTCTCTGTCTCTCTCTCTGTCTCTCTCTCTGTCTCTCTCTCTGTCTCTCTCTCTGTCTCTCTCTCTGTCTCTCTCTCTCTCTCTCTGTCTGTCTTTCTCTCTCTCTGTCTCTCTCTGTCTCTCTCTCTCTCTCTCTCTGTCTCTCTCTCTCTCTGTCTCTCTCTCTCTCTGTCTCTCTCTCTCTCTGTCTCCCTCTCTGTCTCTCTCTCCGTCTCCCTCTCCGTCTCCCTCTCCGTCTCCCTCTCCGTCTCCCTCTCCGTCTCCCTCTCCGTCTCCCTCTCCGTCTCCCTCTCCGTCTCCCTCTCCGTCTCCCTCTCTGTATTTCTCTCTGTCTCTCTTTCTCCCTCTCTGTCTCTCTCACTCTCTCTCTCTCTCGTCCGTTTTTTGTACCAGTGCCATTGTGCTATAAATTCTATAGCGCGATAGCTGATAGAAAAAAATGCAGCCTGTAAGAGCTGCATGGAGACGCTGCGTCTCCATGCATAACTTTTACAGGCAATCGTGCAGTAATAATATTGATTTTAATAATAGTGTACATGAGAAGGGGGTCTACTGAGTTGAACAGCATTGGTTTGACCCTCGGGGACCTCCTACTTCCCGAGATACAGGCCCTGGTATGGGGTGCCGGTATCCCCTGTGCTTTTAAATCTCCCGAGTCACGTGACCGGGGGATTTAAATCTTGCACTGGGATACCAGCACCCCATAACGTGGCCTTCTAAGGAAGTAGGGGGTCCCCGAGGCTGAAACTAAGGTGGTTCAGCTCAGGAGACCCCCTGCACATGTACACAAATATAAAAACCCCAATAACAATAATAAAAAAAAATTACAGTAGCGGCTATCCGCTATGGTAATGAAGCACCTTTAATTTAATTTTAATTAATAGCGTGCAGGAGCAGGGGGTCTCCTGAGATGAACCGCATTGATTTTGGCCTCCTTATTTGGATAATAGTTATTTTGCCCATTACTGTACTGTATGTGTTAGGGGGAGGGATGGGGGGGTGTATTTATTTCAAAGTATTGGACAATTATTTTTTTGTGCATAGGATTGGTACCACAGGCCAGCGGGGACCACTTGAGGACCCCCTAACACCTGCGGAAACCACCCGTGGCCCCCCGGACACCCGCAGGGACCACCCAGGGGCCCTCAGGGACCACCCGAGGATGCCCAGACACCCACGGGGACCACCCGAGGACCCCTGGACACCTGCCGGGACCACCCACGGGGACCACCTGAGGACCCCCGGACACCTGCAAGGACCACCTGAGGACCCCCGGACAGCCGCAGGGACCACCCGAGGACCCCCAGACATCCGCGGGGACCACCCTGAGACCCCCGCCGGCCTCTTGTATTAATGCTGTGCAGAAAATGTAAATGCTTTTATGCATGTCTCAATCTCTTTTGGGCCAGCCTTTAGCAGGTGAAAGGAAATGGTGAGCTTTTAAAGTACGATAAAGTTATTGTATTGTATGTCTTTATTTGTATAGCACCATTAATGTACATAGCGCTTCACAGTAGTAATACACGTGGTAATCATATAAATAACAGATAATATAAATAACAGGGCATGGGAATAAGTGCTTCAGACATAAACGTAACATTTAGGAAAAGGAGTCCCTGCTCCGAGGAGCTTACAATCTAATTGGTATAGGATGAACATACAGAGACAGTGGGAGGGCATATTGGTAAATGCTTCTGCAAGGGTCCAAGCTTTATGTATCATATGTCCAGTAATATCTACGGTGCTAATCAAATACGTCTTTAAGCAAGTGTGTCATAAGGTGTGTCTTAAAGGTGGATAGAGAGGGTGCTAGTCGGGTATTGAGGGGAGGGCATTCCAGAGGTGCGGGCAGTCAGTGAGAAAGGTTTAAGGCTGGAGTTTAAGTTAGCTCTGCTTTGTGAATAGCAGTTACTGGCAAAAAAAGAGTGGATTTGCGATTTTGGGCCGATCGTACGACTTTATTTTCACTGGCTGTTTATGGGTGATAAAAAGCCATTATAGCGCGATACTGCAGTTATCACTGCTTTGTGAACAGCAGAGCAGGCAGTTTTGCGCTATAAGGGAATTTTCGTACTTAAAACTACTTATCACTGCTTTGTGAATGAGCCCCATAGTTTTTTCTCTTTCCTCCTCTCTTTCCTTCTTGACTCTTCCCTCCCTTTATCCTCCTCACCTCCCCCCTTCTCACACTTCCCCCAATGCACACATCCTCCCTCTCAAAGTTACTCCCCCTTCTCACACTTTCCCCTTTCTCACACTTCACCACCTTTTCCCACTTTACTACTCCCTTCTCACGCTTTTCCCGCATTACCCGTCTGCCACCTTCTCACACTTCCCTCTACTCCTCACATTCCCCCTTCTCTCTCCCTTCTCTACCCCTCGCTTCTAACACTTCCCCATTTCAACACCTTCACCCCCTATTCCCACCTCCATTTCCCCTCCTCCCTCCTTTCCCCCGATCCCCCCTTCCTCCCTTTCCCCCTCCCTCCCCACACTTCCCCCAGTGCTGCCTTCCTTACCTCATATGCCTTCCCCTGGATTTCCTCAGTGGTGGCCTCTTTCGAAGCACTTCACATCATCTCAAATTTCCCCAATTCAACACGTCCCTCCCCCTTCCCACATTCCTTTCCCCCTACTCTCTTCCTTCCTTTCCCTCCCCACCTCTCTCTCTCTCCCTCCCCCTCCCTTTCCCCCTCTTCCTCCCTCCCTTTCACCCCCTTCCTCCCTCCCTTCCTCCTTTCCTTCCCCCTCCCGTTCCCCCTCCTTTCCTCCCCTCCCTTCCCTCCCTCTCTCCTTCCCCTCCCTCTCTCCTCTTCCCCCCCTTCCTCCCTTCCTACTCCCTGCCCTCCCCCCTTCCTCCCTCCCTTCCTCCTCTTCCTTCCCCCACTTCACTCCTGTCTCATCCTTCCCACACTTCCCCAAGCCCCAGCGTTGCCTCACCCGGGGCCTCTTTCTAAGCATGATGGCCCCTAGCACCGGCTGTGCTGCCCCTCTTGGTGCGCCGTACTATGTAATGTGGGGTGTGCTTTTTCTGTGTACAGCGGTTGAACACTGAAAAGTTGCGCCCCACAATTCTTAGCATTGTGTTCCTGACGCGCTGTAGATTGTGGTTGCGGGAAGGGAGGGCTAAAATATTATTCATTAGTTCCGCTGCACAGCGGCTGCTGGCACCGCATTGGTTCTCTGAACCAGTAAGCATTTTAAAAGAGGCAATCTAAACAGCAATTAAAAATATATATATTTTTTTGTTTTAATATATGGAGCCATTGATTACCTTTATTAAAAGCTAATTACCTAAACTACCTTTCCATTCATTCTCCCGTGAACGATCAGCAAAGACCCTGCTTCGCAGGGTTCACTTAATGGCCACCTTTCAGTTTCAATCAATTCTTCAGTCAGTGTAACTCAGCAGCTACAATGTATTCTTATATTACTAAGATAACATTATCTATTGTTACAGTTTGCATCTCAAACTACTGAGAACATTTGCAACAAATGATCACAAACAGGAAAGTGTTACACAGATTGTGCACTGCTGGGGAGGTGCGCTAAACCTGCTATAGAAATCAAAGGATACTCGGTATATTAAAACTCATTAAAAATGACATTAAAGTTGAATAATAAAAAAAATATGCAATAAGTAATATCCAATACTACAGAGCTGATTTATTAAAAAAAAAACACATGCAGGATATTGCTCCTTTACAGACAGTGCACGCCGGCTGAATATCAGCCCTGGCTTTGTCACTATTACGATGCTAAAGATACATTTTCACCCTGTGTCTCTTATAGTCAGTGTTGTACCTATTTTACCCTGTGTGCATCAGCTTGCGATTGAGGCATTTTAATAGGAAGAGTTAGGGAGGAGTTGAATGATGCACATAACACAAAAAATACAAGTTATAAACCCTGTGCTGCTCTGAATCATTTTCATTCCCCTTACCTACAGTCAAACATCTCTATCAGGGCTGAGGTGTTGTAAACTACAGTCTAATAATAACGTGTCAGATGTTAGATTAATGTTTTATTTAAATCAAATGTTGATTAAACATCTTCTGACACTTGTGCACTGAAAAATGAGAAAGCAATAAAAGAGGGAGAAAAAAACCCTGCTGTGCATCAAAGCAAACTTTCTTTCTTCACTACACAGACCATATTTCTTTGCTTTTATATGTAGACCTTTCTATACTGTGTCTTTGTTATTCCACAGTGCTGCTGACTGCCAGCGCTATATAAAATAAATTAATACTCGGTTACTCTCCGAGATTCCCTATACCTATTATTTATTCATAAGAACTCTCCTTGGAGTGCGGCAGATTGTACTATGTTTTGAATCATGAGTCCTAGTCAGGGTTTGGTTTTTGTGTCTCCATCGGCTCTATGAATCAAACTCCCAGATTGGCCCTATTGGCATACAAAGGACAATAACAAAAATTCACCAAGGGCTCTATGTATCACGGCAATTTTGGCATTAAGTTGATGCTAAATTAGGCATTTTTATTCTGCATCTCTTATAGTCAACATGGTTTTCACCTTTCTCACCCCATGCGTGTCAGCTTGTGATTTAAGAAGAGTCGATAGAATGAGTTAAGATGACATTAAGAGATGAACGTGGACGCGTAGGTGTATTAGATGTCGCAAACTGGCGCATTGCTCCATTGCCGGTGCAAATCTTATTATCTTTACAGCTCAACCCCCTTATAACGCTGTGCTTGGGGTCCAAAGAATCACATCGCGCTATAAGCGGATCGCGTTAGAAATAATGTACAATTGTACAATAAAGTATTTAAGATACCAATAATTGTGTTGTAAAGTATTCATAAATACGAAAATTGGGAGCCGCGCTTGCATCGCGTTATAAGCGGATTTGCGTTGTAACGGATCGCGTTATAACGGGGTTGAGCTGTACTTTGCATCAATGTATTAAGGTGCTGGGCTCCAGTTTTGCTTCACTTGCAGTAGTGAACATTTTGGGGAGTGATTTCAACAGGAGTTTGGGTAGGAGGTTGCCAGCAGAATATTATAATGAGATGTATCAATATTTGCATCTATAACTGGTTCATTTTCCGTTCACTTTGCGTCAAATAATACTGCATGGGTAAATGTATACGACAAAAGACAGGTCCTAGTAGGTCTTGTCCATACAGCAAAATGAAAGAACCTCCAAAGTTAAAAAGGCGGGGAGGGGTGAGCTCTGGGAGGAGGGGCCACCTAACTCCAAACAACTTTGGCCAAAGGGTTTAACTAAATGGACAGGAGCTACTATGGTTGTTCCCCTCATACAGAGGTAAAAGGTTTAGTGTTAGGACCTGCAAATGTGGTTATACCTTGACGTGGTATGCAGGCTTATGACGCTTTGGCCAAAGGGTTTAACTAAATAACCAAGAAAATATTATTATTGACATATTTAACTTTATACTTATTACTTTATATGTTTTGTCAATTGGATGTAGCATTGGGCACCCCTGTTTTTTTTGTATACATTTGCCACGCTCAGTAGCACTCCTTTTGACATATATATATATATATATATATATATATATATATATGCAAATACAACTGTATGCTCATCTGCATGTCTTAGTCATGTCTGCAACCCCACCTTTCACCATTATCACCCAGCATACACCACTGCAGCAAGGGATTCTCAGAAATTACATGCAAATGAGCACTCAGTGCCACTTTTTGCTTCAAAAACCATTTTTAACATGGTTCCCTATAGGCTTAAGCTTGCTGCATGGTCACAGCTTTGAGCACAGCCAGGGTTAAGGTGCATACCCAGAAATCCACCCACAGACAGCTGTTTCGACCTTGATGGGTCTCATCAGTGTGGGGTTTACTCACCATAACTTAACTCAGTATTATGGTATAGCCTATCCCATAGCTTCTTTGCATACCCAGTTAATCAACCCCACACTGATGAGACCCATAAAGGTCGAAACAGCTGTCTGTGGGTGAATACTCTTCTCGGCCTGCACAGCTATGACCAAATGCAGTACCATCCTATCTGGGGCTTCAGTAGGAAAGGTCTGTGGCAATTTGGCCCTCTAGCTCGTTGAGAGGTGGTGTCCAGGCCCCGGACCACAGAACCCCTGAGCCTTCGGGCTAAGGGGGGATGGCATTCGAACAACCAGCCCTTCAGGGCTGGGGTGCACCCGCACAACCCTCGAAAGAGGGGAGATGATGCGAACTCCCTTGCGGGCCTCGGGCCAGAGGGAGGAAGAGACGGATATCCTGAATCCTAACGGAGGATGGCATCAATGTCCCTGGAGACCTAGGCTTTCGGGCTGAAATCTTCAGGGAACCCGTTCTGAGGGCGGGTCTGACTTCGGTTGGACAGTCCAAGGGCATGCACCTGAACCACTGAGTATGGTATATATATATGTATCACGTGACGACGCCATTGATTGCGGACGGACGCTGGTGATCGAGCTGCATGGCACATTAGAGCCTATCTCATACACGCCTATATTTGCTGTACTTTTGTGAGTGGGCATTTGTAAGATTTTATGTTCATTCAATACATTTTTATTGTGGTAATGCACTAGGTGTGCGCCTGTTTCTTTCTCTTTCCTTTTTTATATATATATATATATATTGCTTTATGCTTTACTGTGGAGGGTTTTTGTCACTTTTTTTACCCACCATAACCTTAATGACAGTGGTGATTACCTAGTCTAGTCTCAAACCTGCAAGCCATTAAGACCAGCCTCACACTGATGATACCCATCAAGGTTGAAACATGTATGTGAGTAGGTCTAATGGCTTTGCATCTCATCCCAGCCTCTGTTTAAAAGCTGTGTTTAAAACAGCATGCAGTGGCTTGAGGATTGGCTTGTGTAATACGAGCTTGAGACAAAAGGTGGCACTGAGTGCTCATTTGCATGTCATTTCCCAGAATCCCTTGCTGCAGTGGAAGCGCTGTATGCTGGGTGACAATGGGGAAAGACAGGGTTGCAGACCTGCCTAAGACATGCAAATGAACATACAGTAATATTTACAGTTGCTATATACAGCTAAACCCCGTTATAACGCGGGTCTCGGGGTCCACCCCGAGACCACCGCGTTACTAACGGGGTCGCGAGAAAAAAAAATGGCCGCCGCGCTTTAGCGCATATTCATCCCGCGGGACAGGAGATGGGAGCGGGCATGTCCCTCCGCTCCCCGCTTCCCCCTGTCACCGCGGGACAGGCCGCGGGACAGGCCGCGGGGCAGGAGATGGGAGCGGGGATGTCCCTCCTGTCCCCGCTTCCCCCTGTCGCCGCGGGACAGGCCGCGGGGCAGGAGATGGGTGCGGGGATGTCCCTCCTGTCCCCACTTCCCCCTGTCACCGCGGGACAGGCCGCGGGGCAGGAGACGGGAGCGGGGATGTCCCTCAGGTCGCCGCTTACCTCAGATCCCGCTGCCTGCATGGAGGTGGTAGTGGGGGGTTTCTTCTCCCCACCGCTGTCCCTGGCGCTCCCGCTGCCTGCGCGGGAGGAGGGGGGGGAGCGGGTGGTGGTGCTGGTCGCGGCCTTTCCTCTGCTCCGACCCCACCCCCTGTCTGTGTAGAGTGAGAGAGTGTGTGTGTGTATGTATATATGGGAGAGAAAGTGTGTGTGTGTGTATATGGGTGTGTGTATGTGGGTGTGAGTGTGTGTAAGTGTCTGTGAGTGTGTGTAAGTGTCTGGGTGTGTGTGTAAGTGTGTGTAAGTGTGTGTGTGTCTGTGAGTGTCTAAGTGTGTCTAAGTGTGTGTAAGTGTGTGTAAGTGTGTGTAAGTGTGTGTGCAGTGTGTCAGTGTGTGCAGTGTGAGCAATGAGGAGTGTGTGTGCAGTGTACAGTGTGTGTGCAGTGTGTCAGTGTGTGCAGTGTGAGCAATGAACAGTGTGTGTGCAGTGTGTCAGTGTGTGCAGTGTGAGCAATGAGCAGTGTGTGTGCAGTGTGCAGTGTGTGTGCAGTGTGTCCAATGAGCAGTGTGCAGTGTGTGTGCAGTGTCAGTGTGTGCAGTGTGAGCAATGAGCAGTGTGTGTGCAGTGTGCAGTGTGTGTGCAGTGTGAGCAATGAGCAGTGTGTGTGCAGTGTGTCCAATGAGCAGTGTGTGTGCAGTGTGCAGTGTGTGTGCAGTGTGAGCAATGAGCAGTGTGTGTGCAGTGTGCAGTGTGTGTGCAGTGTGTCCAATGAGTAGTGTGTGTGCAGTGTGCAGTGTGTGTGCAGTGTGTCAGTGTGTGCAGTGTGAGCAATGAGCAGTGTGTGTGCAGTGTGTCAGTGTGTGCAGTGTGAGCAATGAGCAGTGTGTGTGTAGTGTGCAGAGTGTGTGCAGTGTGAGCAATGAGCAGTGTGTGTGCAGTGTGTGTGCAGTGTCAGTGTGTGCAGTGTGCAGTGTGTGTGCAGTGTGTGTGCAGTGTGTCAGTGTGTGCAGTGTGAGCAATGAGCAGTGTGTGTGCAGTGTGTGTGCAGTGTCAGTGTGTGCAGTGTGCAGTGTGTGTGCAGTGTGTCAGTGTGAGCAATGAGCAGTGTGTGTGCAGTGTGCAGTGTGTGTGCAGTGTGGCAGTGTGAGCAATGAGCAGTGTGTGTGCAGTGTGTCCAATGAGCAGTGTGTGTGCAGTGTGCAGTGTGTGTGCAGTGTGAGCAATGAGCAGTGTGTGTGCAGTGTGCAGTGTGTGTGCAGTGTCCAATGAGTAGTGTGTGTGCAGTGTGCAGTGTGTGTGCAGTGTGTCAGTGTGTGCAGTGTGAGCAATGAGCAGTGTGTGTGCAGTGTGTGTGCAGTGTGTCAGTGTGTGCAGTGTGAGCAATGAGCAGTGTGTGTGTAGTGTGCAGAGTGTGTGCAGTGTGAGCAATGAGCAGTGTGTGTGCAGTGTGTGTGCAGTGTCAGTGTGTGCAGTGTGCAGTGTGTGTGCAGTGTGTGTGCAGTGTGTCAGTGTGTGCAGTGTGAGCAATGAGCAGTGTGTGTGCAGTGTGTGTGCAGTGTCAGTGTGTGCAGTGTGCAGTGTGTGTGCAGTGTGTCAGTGTGAGCAATGAGCAGTGTGTGTGCAGTGTGCAGTGTGTGTGCAGTGTGGCAGTGTGAGCAATGAGCAGTGTGTGTGCAGTGAGTGTGTGCAGTGTGTGCAGTGTGCAAAAAAAAAATGAAAAAAAAATTTTTTTTTTAATTTTTTTAAATCGGGAGCCACGGGAAAACCGCGTTATAACTGAATCGCGGTATAACGAGGCGCGTTATAACGGGGTTTAGCTGTATATATATATATATATATACATATATAGGTATCAGTACCGTGTTAGCCGATAATCCTTTAGCTTCATTTGAGTGCGGTACAATATATATATGATGTGCTGGGTGTTGGGGTTTGAGTTTGCTGGGAATATGTGGGCAAATGTATGAAGCAAGCTTAACATGTTTCATACATGTGCCATTGGCACAAATTGACGGGGATGAAAGACTTTGTTCCGTGTTTTGAAGAAAATGGCAGCATTTGAATACATCTACCACATCGGGAATGAACAAATCTACACCATCGTTTTATTCCCCTTTTCGATGGGTTAAACTGTGGCAGGTCTGGAGTGAAATAAGGCTCCTGTTTAATAACGAGCTTCAAACGTAACAAATTCCGTACATTTGACGCAGCCACAGGCGAAAAAGACCTATACATCAGCGTACAATTTCAGAAGTAATAAGGAGGTGCTGTGGAAAAAATGTAATGCTGCATATATTAAAAGAAAATCTATCAAATTCTACCTCTCTGTGTGTCATATTTTTCAACTATTAAAAAACAAATTGAATTTAAAAAAAAGAAGCTTGTTACATTGGATGCAGCTACAAGCAAAACATATTTCCGTGCCTCAACACAACACTCTCTTCTGTGAGGGAGAGGGGGGGAGATACTTTATACATGTTTTTAATGTAGCAATATTAGTGTGTCTTTTCTTTCACTTTTCTGCACTTGTTAGTCTGTTGTCTGTTGTCAATGGAGCTATCAATGCAATATCCTACACAGGCCCGTCAACAGGGGGGGGTCTGCCAGGGTTGGCGTCCCGGGCCCTGTGAGTCAGGGGGTCTGCGCGGCCGTGCCCTTTGGCAAATCCGGTCGCCTGGTCACCACAGGGCGACAGGATGTTGCGCGCTGGCGATCCACCAAGCACCGCATGCTTTTCTCTCCCAAAATTTTTTTTTATTTTTTTTAGAATCCCCCTACCTGATTGATTTGGCACACTGCCTGGATTATTATTTTTGGCACGCACCCAAGCATTATACGAGCTTGCAAAGCGAAGCCCGCCTTTCCTTTTGGATCCTGCATGGAGCAAGTAAGGTAAGTACTGCTCCATGCATCCGTTGCCCCCCTTACCTCCCATGCGCCACTTAGCTGTGATTGCCCCCCTTAGCTTCAATTGCCCCCCTTGCTCCAATTGCCCTCCCTTGCTCCGATGCCCCCCTTGCTCCGATGCCCCCCCTTGCTCCGATGCCCCCCTTGCTCTGATTGCCCCTCCCTTGCTCCGATTGCCCCCCTTTGCTTTGTTGGCCCCCCTTGCTCCGTTGGCCCCCCTTGCTCCAATGCCCCCCCGTGTGCCCATGTCTGTGTGTCCGTGTCTGTGTGTCCGTGTCTGTGTGTCCGTGTCTGTGTGTCCGTGTCTGTGTGTCCGTGTCTGTGTGTCCGTGTCTGTGTGTCCGTGTTTGTGTGAGAGTGTCTGTATGAGACTGTATGAGACTGTCTGTATGAGACTGTATGAGACTGTCTGTGTGTGAGAGTGTGTGTGTGAGACAGAGTGTCTGTGTGAGTGTCTGTGTGAGTGTCTGTGTGAGTGTCTGTGTGAGTGTCTGTGTATGTGAATGAATACAGACACAAACCCACAGTCAGTCATAGTCAACCACCCACCCAAGTGTCAGTCAGCCACCCGTCAGTCACTCAAGTGTCACCACCCAAGTGTCACCCACCAACCCAAATGCTACCCACCCATCCAAGTGTCACCCACTCACCCAAGTGTCACCCACCCACCCAAGTGTCACCCACCCAAGTGTCACCCACATATCACCCACTCACCCAAGTGTCACCCACTCACCCAAGTGTCACCCACTCACCCAAGTGTCACCCACCCACCCAAGTGTCACCCACGTGTCACCCATCAACCCAAGTGACACCCACCCACCCAAGTGTCACCCACCCAAGTGTCAGTCTCTCACCCAAGTGTCACCCACCCAAGAGTCAGGCAGGGTATATATAGGCAAGAGGGTCCAATGGCAGAGTAGCAAGGTGGGGGGGTGTGAATGGCCCAGACTGAGACAGGGATAGGTCCAGAGGAGCTCCTGGAGGAGGGACTAGAAGAAAGGGTACATTTGATTGCAGCATTAAAAAGAGGAGATGGGCCTTTAAGAGGCTGGAGCGCCTCCGTGTGGCCGCACCTGCGGGCGCGTGACTGGGCACACGCCCAGACCCGGCACTAGAAGGGGAGCGCTGATGTGCGCGCTCGCCTAGGCAAGATGACGATCGGCGTCCTGGAGGGAGTATCACTGCGAGGCGTGGTAGAGCCCGACGGAACCGCGGGTAAGTGGGGAGCACGCCAAGGGCGGCGTGACTCCCAGGTCATTACAGTACCCCCCCTTCAGGGGCGACCATGACATGACTTAGAGGGATTCCTACGATGGAAAGCCTGGACGAGTCGAGGTGCATGGAGATCTCGGTGGGGAATCCATGAAGGTTCCCCTGGTCTGAACCCCCTCCAGTGGACCAGGTATTGTACTCCTCCTCTGGAAATCCTAGAATCCAGGATAGACTGGACCTCGTACTCCTGTTGACCTTGGATCAGAAGAGGGAGTGGAGGAGAAGTGGTCTTAGAAAAGTGAGGACTCTGAAATGCTGGTTTAAGCAAAGATACATGGAAGACTGAAGGAATCTTCATTGAGGGTGGAAGGCGCAGGCGATAAGCCACAGGATTAATCCTCCTGACCACGGGAAAGGGACCGAGGAACTTGGGTGCTAGCTTCATGGTAGGAACCTTTAGTCGTATATTCCTGGAAGAGAGCCAAACCCTGTCTCCTGGAGCGAACTCCGGGACCTGGCGTTGAAGGCGGTCTGCCTGGAGTTTCTGTCTCCCTGTGGCTACCTTTAAGTTCTCCTGAATCCTCCTCCATAAGTCTTTCAGCCGGGAGATGCGCTTGTCAACCGCTGGTACTCCTGAGGATAGAGGGGAGAAGGGTAAACGGGAAGGATGAAAGCCACAATTTATAAAGAAGGGAGATTCTTGAGTGGAGTCATTGCGAAGGGAGTTAAGAGCAAACTCGGCCCAAGGAAGCAGATCCACCCAGTCATCCTGTGTATCGGTTATAAAACATCGAAGGTATTGTTCCAGGTTTTGGTTGGCCCTCTCCGTCTGCCCATTGGTCTGTGGGTGGTATCCAGAGGAGAATTGCAGTGAAATACCCAATTTTCGAGAAAAGGCTCGCCAAAATCTTGACACGAATTGGGACCCTCGATCAGAAACGATGGTTGAGGGGACTCCATGAAGACGACAAATTTCCTGGACGAAAACATCCGCAAGCCTGGAGGAATCCGGAAGACCCCTCAAGGGAACAAGGTGCGTCTGTTTGGAAAAACGATCAATTACCACAAGAATAGTATTCATCCCTTTGGAGGTTGGGAGCTCTACGATGAAATCCATAGAAATATGGTTCCAAGGCTGATCTGGAATGGGTAAAGGAAGGAGAAGGCCTGCTGGTCTGACCCGGGGTACTTTGTTGCGAGCGCATGTGCCACATGCTTTTACAAACTCCTCCACATCCTTAGCCCTCTCTGGCCACCAGAAGGTACGCTGGACAAGGTTGTTGGTTTTCCGTATCCCTGGATGTCCTGCCGATTTAGAGGAATGGCACCACTCGAGGACTCTCTTGCGATGTTGGGGTGCCGTGTAGAGTCTTCCCTCCGGAACCTTGAACCCCATCGGAGCCCGTGATTGCTCGGATCGAATCTTGTCCATGATATCAAAGGAGTTGGCGGACACAATACATTTGGAGGGAATTATCGTCTCTAGTTGCTCTTCAGACCTATCCTCTGCAAGGAACTGTCGAGACAGGGCATCCGCCTTCAAGTTTTTGGAGCCAGGAATGAAGGAGATGAGGTAATTGAACCGTGAAAAGAATAGTGCCCAGCGGGCTTGTCGAGCGCTCAAACGACGTGCCCATTCTAAGTATAGAAGGTTCTTATGGTCTGTGAGTATGGTTATGGGTGTCTCCGTACCTTCTAAGAGGTGTCTCCATTCTTCTAATGCCAACTTGATTGCCAAGAGCTCCCAGTTACCGACATCGTAATTCCGTTCTGCGGAAGAGAATTTCTTCAAAAAGAAGGCACATGGGTGTAACCTGGCTAAGGGAGAAGTCCTTTGGGACAGGACAGCACCAGCCCCGATGTCAGAGGCATCCACTTCCAGAGTAAATGGAAGTTTAGGGTCTGGGTGGGTGAGGATAGGGGCAGACACAAAAGCCTTTTTTAGAAGATTAAATGCCCGTATGGCGGTTTCGGACCATGATGAGGGATCTGCACCTTTCTTGGTTAGAGCAGTGATGGGAGATACCGTAGAAGAAAAATTGCGAATGAAGCACCGGTAATAGTTTGCAAAACCTAGAAAGCGTTGCACGGCTTTGAGGGTGGTCGGACGGGGCCAGTCCAAAATGGCCTTAAGTTTCTCTAGATCCATATTGAAGCTGGAGTCCAAGATAATGTATCCCAGAAAGGCCACGGACGTCAGATGGAACTGGCATTTCTCCAATTTCGCAAAGAGATGGTTCTCCCGGAGGCGTAACAGCACCTGTTGGACGTGTTTGATGTGTTCTTGGGTGGATTTAGAAAAGATTAGGATGTCGTCTAAGTAGACGATGAGGAATTTGTTAAGAATGTCCCGGAAAATCTCATTGACAAAATCCTGAAAGACTGCTGGTGCGTTGCACAGACCAAACGGCATGACCAGGTATTCATAGTGGCCGTCATGGGTGTTAAAAGCAGTCTTCCACTCGTCCCCCTCACGTATCCTTACTAGATTGTAGGCGCCTCTTAGATCCAGTTTAGAGAAAATAGTAGCTCCCTGAAGGCGGTCGAAGAGTTCCGATATTAAGGGCAGCGGGTAGCGGTTCTTGCGTGTGATGTTATTCAAACCCCGGTAATCGATGCATGGACGAAGAGAACCGTCCTTTTTTACGAAAAAGAAGCCTGCTCGGACTGGGGAGGAAGATTTTTGGATGAAACCCCTCTCTAAATTCTCTGCAATGTAAGTGTTCATGGCTTTAGTCTCTGGGAGAGAGAGGGGGTAGGATCGTCCCCTGGGAAGAGCTGCCCCAGGCAGCAGGTCAATCTGGCAGTCGAAAGGTCAGTGCGGAGGTAGAACCTCGGATCGTGCTTTGTCGAACACATCGCGGAATTCCAAATACACTGAAGGCAAGGAGTCGACCTTCTCTGGCAGGGTACACAACCCACCAACCTTCTGGAATATCTTAGTACAGGTCTTGGCACATGGAGCCCCCCACTGGATGGGTTCCTGATCTGTCCAGTCGATTATGGACTTGGAGCCAAGGAAGACCCAAAATCAACTCAACGGAGGGAGTGTGGATAACATCGAGGGTAATGATCTCCGTATGAACGTCGACGAACTGCAGTAGGAGAGGCACCGTCTGTAGTGTGATGAATGCCGGCTGTAGGGGTCGACCGTCAATGGCCTCCAGACCCACTGGCGTCCTCTTACTGATAAGTTGAATATTGTTCCGTCTAGCGAAGTTTTAATCGATGAAATTGCCTGCGGAACCGGAGTCTATGAACGCCCGTGCTTGAGTATGAAACCCCTCTCCAGACAGGGTTACTGGCAACAGTATCCTGGTGGGAAGGACGTCTTTGATGATGGGAGAGAGAGACAGTATTCCCAACGAGACTCTCCGGGATCTCATTAAGAGTTGGCGTTTCCCGGCTTGTGGGGACACTGGAGTACTAAGTGACCGGAATTGCCACAGTACATGCAGAGACCGGCATTGCGCCGGCGTTGTTTCTCGGCAGAAGACAGCTTATTACCTCCCAACTGCATTGGTTCCGGGACGTCCCTGGATGGAGGTGTTGGAGGCACGAACGATGGGGCAAGAGGCCTTGAAACCCGTTGACGGTAACGAGAACGTTCAGTCCTCCGCTCCTGCAGACGCTGGTCCACCCGAATACAGAGGCCGATCAAATCCTCTAGGTCAGTGGGACGTTCCCGCGCCGCGAGCTCATCCTTTAGGGATTCTGAAAGGCCCTGCCAAAACGCAGAAGATAGTGCTTCATTGTTCCATCCCGTCTCAGCAGCAAGGGTGCGGAACTCCACAGCGTACCGGGCGACGGAATGATCTGCCTGGGTTATGTGGTGGAGAGAAGAAGCTGCCGTTAATTGCCGTGCAGGGGTGTCGAAGACTCTTCGGAACTCCTGGGCGAAGAGGTCGATGTCCTGTGTGATGGGCCCTTGTTGTTCCCAGATGGGAGAGGCCCAGGCCAGCGCCTCGTCGATGAGAAGAGCTACGATATAGCCGACCTTAGAAAAGGAAAAGACAAAACGAGAGGGCGAGAGTCGGAATTGGATGAAACATTGATTAAGGAAACCCCTACATCCTTGGGGATCCCCAGCATAGAATTTGGGAGCAGGAATACGGGGTTCCATAGCAAACGGAGGTGCTGGAAAGGCTGTTGTGGAGGTTGTAGGAGCCATGGGTGAAGGTTCCCGACTGGAAACTCGGGCTTGAATGGTAAGGGAATGAAGGCTCTGCTGAAACATATCCATCCGCCTATCATGTTGTTCCAGATAAGTCTCTAGGCTGGTGAAGAGATTCGTGTGGGAATTTAAAGTACGCTCCACCTCAGCGGGGTCCATGTTTGTTTGGCTGAGCATAATGTCAGGACGAGTTCACCACAAATGAGGCGGGACCACGGTGCTGAGGTGGGATAGGATATAACGCCACCCACAGCCACGAGGGCACGTCTTGAGAGTAGAGTGGTCTGGGAGTCCGAGTCGGGGCAGGAGAGGTACAGATGGTAAAGGGTGCTGATCGCCAAGTCCGGGGTTAAAGAGAGGGACGTAATCGTTTACCGTTTGCCGGGTTCGGGGTGCCAGCGGTGCGGAGAGTCGTATTGCCGTATGCCAAGTTCGGGATGCCAGAGGTGCGGATAGTCGTAGAGGAAGCCGGTTCGGTACACGAGGAAGACTGCAAAACAAGACAGGACAAGACAGGACTAGGGAGGCAGAGAGTGATGAGAACAACTGGTTCTATGCTCAGCCGACGAGTTAATGAAGCTGCAGGGTATATATAGGCAAGAGGGTCCAATGGCAGAGTAGCAAGGTGGGGGTGTGTGAATGGCCCAGGCTGAGACAGGGATAGGTCCAGAGGAGCTCCTGGAGGAGGGACTAGAAGAAAGGGTACATTTGATTGCAGCATTAAAAAGAGGAGATGTGCCTTTAAGAGGCTGGAGCGCCTCCGTGTGGCCGCGCCTCCATGTGGCCGCACCTGCGGGCGCGTGACCGGGCACACGCCCAGACCCGGCACTAGAAGGGGAGCGCTGACGTGCGCGCGCCTAGGCAAGATGGCGATCGGCGTCCTGGAGGGATTATCACTGCGAGGCGCGGGAGAGCCCGGCGGAATCGCTGGTAAGTGGGGAGCACGCCGAGGGCGGCGTGACTCCCAGGTCGTTACAGTTTGTCAAGCACTGCTTATTTGTACTGTAATTTTTGTATCTGTATTACCCTGTACTGTTGTGTGTGTATACAGTGTATACTGTTGTGTGTTGTGTCCGTGTGTGTGTTGTGTCACTGACTGAGTTTCCCCCACCAGCCCTAACTGAGCCTACCAGCTGCGGGACCCACCACATGCCATAGCACAGGCCCCTCCATAACCAACACCCCCCACCCCAACCGGTCCCTAACCGAGCAGGCAACCAAACTGCCCCCCCCCCATGTCCTACCTTCCCAGCATTCTACCCTGTCCACCGCGGGCCGCCTGGAGCAGGTTCCTCCTCTGCTGCCGCCCGGTACAGCAGGCTGCAGGCCCCCCATGTGCCTAACGAAGTAGATCATCCAACTCAACCCCTCCTCCCCCCCTGGGCCCTGCTACCGGCAAACACAGGCACAGGCTGCGGCTCCCCCACCCCCCCACCTCGTGCAATGCCCGAGGCATCAGGCCCTGCCCCTACCTTCCCGGTTTCTCCTCTGCTGCCGCCCGGTACAGCAGGCTGCAGGCCCCCATGTGCCTTCCCTCCCCCCTCCAAATCCTCCCGCCCGGGGCCTAACAAAGTTGATCATCCAACCTGCCATTTTTAATGAGTTTTCATATACTGAGCATCCCTTGATTTCTATAGCAGGTTTAGCCCAACTCCCCAGCAGTGCGAGATCTGTGCAACACTTTCCTGTTTGTGATCATTTGTTGCCAATATTCCCAGCAGCTTCAGTTGCAAACTGTAACAATAGATAATGTTACCTTAGTAATATAAGAATACATTGTAGTTGCTGAGTTACACTGACTGACTGACTGATTGATTTAAAACTGAAAGGTAGTGAACCCTGGGAAACAGGATTTTGCTGATCGATCACGGGAGAACAAATTGATCGGCAGCTTAAGTCATTAGTTCTCAATAAAGGTAATCAAAGACTGCATATATTAAAAGAATATATATATATATATACATAAGAACAAAGATTGTAGCGCCAGAGTAGAACTGCGAGTGAAATAAACCTAATTAGTGACTAAAGTGTTTAAGGTTAAATATTGTGAATAATGTGCATAAATTCTAATCAACATATATATCCATAAACAAAATAGTGAAACACAATAAACTTAATATATTGTAGTGCAAAAGTGTAAAGGAAGAATATATAAAGTTCAACCAGTCCTTTTGATGTTAGTCCATGAATATAGGTAAATAATGCTGATAAGGGGGTCTCCAGCTGCTCTTACATGGGATAAACCACATCCAGTGGTATCTAGAAACAAAAAAAGAGAGAGCGCACGCCCCATAGCATAAAACTGTGTATTTAATATAGTTATTTTTATATTGTATGTGTAACTGTGTATTTAATATAGTGTGTTTCTTTCCCCCCCCCCCCTTCCCCTTTTTAATATTAAATACACAGTTTTATGCTATGGGGTGTGCGCTCTCTCTCTTTTTTGTTTATATATATATATATATATACATATTTGTTAAACTGCTTGGATTGCCTCTTTAATCCCAGGCATGTAGCATGACGTCTTGTTAATAGACCCTACATCGCATAGCATGGTCTGAGTGCCAGGACATGAATGCAGTGGGATGGGGTTAGGAAATCCAGCACTGTGGTCTCAGGAATGCATAGCTGTGGGTTGGAAGCATGGTAAACATGCAGTGGTTAGAGGGAGCTCACCAGGACAGAGGTCCCAGAGCACTTGTCTCAGGAATAAACAGACCTAGCTGGTGACCTGTCACATCTACTCAATCCATCAGTGGCGAAGGGTGTTGTGCAAAGTGACAGGCGGACTGAGCATAACAGGGAAAAATGGGGAGGGAACAGAACATGTCAGAGCAACAGCCCCTTGGTTAACCCCTCTACTACTGAAGTGAAGAAGATACCACAGGGCATCACACCTTTGTAGACGTGTACAAACCTCTTTCGGCAGAAGAAGAGTTACACAGTTATAGCCGCTAGCAGTGAACGAGGTTGGTCTCTGTGCTTGTGTACTGTTTTTCTCATCTTGTTCAAAGCTCCCATCCCACATTTCTCAGCCTTGTTGCACAGCAGACTGAACCAGGCAGAGCATTGCGTATTAACCCCGTCGCTGCTGGAGGGTATTGCCCTGCGCCCCCCTTGGGAAGCTAACAGGATATTTAAAGACTCGACGTACAACCCAAAGAGATCTCCCAACTCCAAAACAAGGGCAAAAAAACGGCACCTGCTGAATTACAGAAAGAAAGAAAAAAACATTATTTTCAATGGGAGTCATTTTATTTGACACGTGCTTCAGTTTTGATAAATAGATCCGAAAACGGGTTGATGTGGAATTCCTGGTACTTTTCTATTTAGGAAAAATAGTGTGTCAAATGATGTGAAATAATAATTATGTTTGTGGGGTTTTATTTCTCAAACTGCATGAAACCTCCCATTCAACTTTAATGCATAACCCCCGTTACTTCCATTGCTGAAAATATCCTCACAGCTACTTTATGAGAACACACCCAACACAAGAGACACTGCAGTATCCCGACCCTTCTGACCATTTCTGTTTGGCCAGGCACAGACCAATATGAATGAAATACTTTCTGATACGCATCATTTTGCTATGAAGGCCTTTGTAGCTGCATTAAAAAGCTATTAAAAACATCTCATGGTATAAGATGACAAAAGAAGGTGTTACATGAGGAGTGCTTTCAGTTCGGCGCATACCCACTTCAGTATGGCGAACCTGCAGCAAAGTGTCTCGCATGCCCTACCGACGCATAAAAGGTTAATGAAGTGCATATATAAATTGGAATAGGGCAATGCTAGCATATTACTGACCTGACTTTTCTGGTGCGTTCTCAACACCAACACTCCTCATTCGCACCTCATACACATGCATGGTAATAGCCAGAGTGCTTCTATGCGGTACAGATTGGTAATCCTTCTTTCTAGCATGGTGTAGATTAAATGAATGGTTACAGGGGATTGAATACACAGTTACAGGGGAGCTTGGAGTTGGGGGCAGTTGTGTTGCTTTGCACTCCACTACTATCAAATAGGAGCAAAGCCAAGAAGTGAGAACTGGTGAAACCAGTATAGAGCTCAGGTAACAAGCATAGAGGATACATCTTTTGGGTGTGTTGAAAAAATTCTGATCATGCCCAACATTTTGGGACAAATCTAAAATATATATATTTTTGGAAATATACAACGCTTTTCATAAAAAAAAAATTCTTTGCCAGAAGAGCTGCCAGTGTTATAATTAACCCTGAGACTACTAAAGGTCACATGAGGCTCACAAGAGCAATCCTCAAACAAGGTCGGGAGGAGGAATTAATCATGTCCAGTTTTAGTTAACTTTTTTTAATATAAAAACTCAAGTGACGATTTGAAAAAGAAGCAAAAAAATCAGTATATTCTCACAATGGGTCAAACTGTGTGTTTTCCCACTTCAAAGGTAATGATGTTATCATTAAGCCACTCCACAGCTCCAGTGCACTGCTAACCATACTTTTGCTTAATAGCCTTGCTGGCCACTCCATAGCTTCAGTTCATTATTGGCACCTCTAAATCCCATTGGTCGTTGTCCGGATCTTTCCAGTTGGCTTGTGAGAGTTAGACTCTGGCACAGTGTCTGGTATGTTGTCTGTTTTTAAATCCTGTGATAAGACTGGCTGAGGTTTCTAGCTGTGTCATTGTTGTAGAAGCATAAGCTCCGATGAATCGTTGCGACTTCTTTCATCTTGTGCTTTTTGATAGGAACCTCTACCTCAAAGTCTTGATGATTTCATATCTGTCATGTCAACTACCTCCAAGTCTTAGGATGGTTTGGGTCAGTTGTATTAACATAAACCACCAGTGATTTGTACTCCTGTCTAAATCAGTATTAAGATCAAGACTACAAATCTCTGAATGCTTGGGTAGTTGGAAACCAGAGCTGGCTCACACTGTACTAAAAGAAATGAGTCAGTTGACAGGTATGGAATTTAATACACACTCACAATACCTCTGTGATTAGACAACTTTATAGATAACTGCATGGGCGGAATACTTTCAGATATCGAGAATATGGTAAACAGATAGAGGTGACCTTCAAATCAAGTTGACTTAAGGGACTTGTGCAACACTCTATGACTGCTCAACTCAGGTAACTGGGGTGGTGAGATAGAACCCGTCACCCTGAGGACAACATGTTTCTTTGATGGGAACAAACTCTGTCACATGGCACACTGGCACGTTAGGGGATAGGCACAGGGACACAAATGCTGTTAACTCTGAATATGCACAGTTCAGTATGTAAACAACATGGGCGACTTAAACGGGAGTTATTGTGCGATAGTGCAGCAACAGTTTAATGAATAACTTATTTGTCTTTTTTAGAGCAGTGTTAATGAGGTGATTGTCACGGTAGCTTATGACAAGATATAATGAACACCAAATATCTGGGTTGAACTGAACGAGGCTTAGATATAATAAAATATAATTTATTCCTTAAATAAGGTGAACACAGCAATATAGTACAATTAACAGGCAAGAAGGTAACACTTACTTAGGGTTGGGGGATGGAGAAGTATCAGCTAGCAATTCTCCAGCAATCCGGTGACATTCCAGGTGGAATCAGAAGCACAACTAAAAACTGTAGGGTGGACACAGTTTATATACCTGTGTAACCCTATTCTTAACATTGAATATAGACTATTGGTGAACAATTATCTGTATCCAATCCCTAATGTGGAGACACAGATTAACCCATGCCCCCCAGCTAATTAGCCCATGTGTACTGGGACTCTATGGGTAGCCCCATAATTACATCAGGGGCGACGACCAGTTTACCAAATGAAGTATCTGCATTGTTTGTAGGTGTAGACATAACACTTACAAACCATTCCAGTTTGATGATTCTCCACCCTCAGGTAACAATTAGAGTGGCAGGGTCTGTTGATTAGTACTGGTCTGTTGATTAGTACTTAGTGTAAACAATCCGGGCAGTTAACTTTTGATCACAGTGCTTAGGCTCAATCAGCCGGCTGCCCTTCATGACCTATTAGCATAGCAGATGGTCTGCATTTTCAAGCAGATCCAAAATACCATACATATATACTTTAATATCTACACATATTAATAAGTTCCATTCTGGTGGGCTCAGTGGGTCGAAATTTGCCAGTTCTTAATGCCTACAGTAACTCCACACATTGGCCAAATATTAACTCTCTGCGACCTCCAGAACTGGAGATACAGAAATGCACTTTAAAACATTAAAATACAGGATTATAATGAAACATGGGAACAGGGGAACATACATTTTTCATTATATGATAAGGTGTAAACCACATTCCTGGACCGCAGTCCAGTTAACCCTTTGCCTCCCTGGTGGGGTTAGGGGGTGGCCATATGGGGGGCAACCCCTTTAATACCGGGCCAACCCCCCTCTCCCTCTACAGTGATCTGAGTAATCCTATCTATTTTATGGCTAAAACCTCTGCTTGTGTTTGGTAAGAGCAGCTGCAGTGTTGCTCATGCTTTTCAAAACACTTTCTCAAGGTGGGCTGGAAGCGGGCCTGTAGTTTTATGAGACTTAAACCTCTTCTCTTTCTAGTGGCTTACAATGCACTGGTGGTCCTTTAACAGTAAAGTAGTTCACTTTTAGATCTGACTTCTATGTAAACTTCTTTATACACTGAACTCCCTTACTTGACTTATATAATTACACTAAAAAAGGGAAAGTACAGGGTTTGGTTTATATGCACCCAATACAAAAATAGCAGGAAGGGTATCCATGGATATAGCGCATAGAACCACACACCCCTGAAGAAGAGAGTACGTCTCTCGATACGCATAGGGTTATTCCGTTTGGCCCTGCACAGCAGAACTGGTCAGCACACTGAGGCTGACACTTACTGACAATCTCCAGCTGATCTCCGGATACCGGAACCGGCTTCTCACTCTCTTGCGAGACTTGGGAGCCTGTGGAGACTACAGGGGGCAGTAGATAGAACCATAATTACTAAACAGTGCTATGCTATAAAACCTCTTATGGAATATTCAAGTGAATAGACCATAGGGTGCTTCATGGCTTACCATTGCTTAGTGTAACCACTCTGTATTCCTGTACCTCAGACTATACGCCTGGTGCAGTGAGGGGGGCCTAGGTCCTTATGCCTTTGATAAATACCACACGTGTGGAGCAAACAAGGGGACACAACTGCAACATCACTTTGTTATACAACTGATTTAAGATATATATTAAACGGTTAACGGGAACCTTGTGAGCCTTAGAAACTACACACTAATTACAATACATTCTCATTACAGTTCACATAAGCGCTGCACGGGTGTGTGTATTAATGTCAACCGAAGAGGTCTCCCAATCCTGGGTTTGTAGGCCTATAATTGAGGTGCCATTACACTGTTGGAGCTTGTATCTGTAACTTGGTGTAGCAGGCCTGTACTTGGCAAAGGTTTGTTTCGGTATCACTATATCCTATGACCATCAGTGGATCCTCTCTGTCAGCTGTCTCTCCTCTGTATGGCTCCCGATCTCAGCTGCTGGGCTATCCAGCTCTTTTGGCTGCTCTCTGTCTTCTCAGCTGATCATCAGTCTCACCCAGTTGGGACATGTGCAGGTCACGGCCCACAGGTTACTCTCGATCAAGCCTGACTCCTTTTACTCCTTCAGGTCCGCACAGATCTACCTGCAACTGTCATGGCTGTCCCCTTTTAACAAGTCCTCTGCCTCTTAGTTTCTTCACCAGCCTCTCTACTGGCTGATCATAGACACATGACCATAGAAGAGGAACCTGCTAGGGAGCAGTGTGAATGTGTTGCCTGCCACACACAGAAGGTTACATTAGTAAACATGGTTTTTAGGACCATGCGAGAACGTTTATTCCCAGTGCTGGAGAAGTGAACAGCTGCATTCAAATGACTAAGACCAAAATCTTCTCCAACACATGGAAGTGGCTTCACATCATATTGACCAAAGGACTTAAGGACTTAGTTTTCTTCCTTTTCTCGAGTGAAGAAGGAAATTGGCCAATGTGGTATGACAAATTCAAGCAAAAAAGCAAAGGCTTATAGTGTTAGCATCTATGTGTCAGTGTGTATCTTGGGAGTGGCCATTTGTGAATGTGTGTATGTAATTGTATATACTGTATAACTTGCTTATGAGTAGACTATATCTCTATGTGTTTATTTGTATCTGTGTGGTTGGCGGTATAAAGAGGCTTGGGAGGGGGGGAAATAAGGAGGTAAAGGCCTATGGGTGGTATAAGGAGGTAATGGGCCTGGGGGTATATAAGGGGGTAATGGGCCTGGGAGTCGTGACCATAGTCTAAAGAGGCGTGTAGGCTTATGTGGGGCCCTTGGATGGGTTTCCTGGATAAATGTGGCTGGTGAACAGGAGGGCCCTGCAGAATGAGGGCCTGGGAAATCCCCCATTCCAGATGAGCATCAGCCAACAAAGGGGAGGGTCCTTCAAGTCTGCGCATGTACAGGCAATGAACTGTAGGGTCGCTGGCAGGGTGGTCTGGCCCCTTGACTGACCGGGCCTTGGACAGCAGTCCCGGTTGTCCCCCCCTGTCGGCAACTCTGGCCAGTGAGTTTATGTGGGTATCAGTCTGTGTTAATTCATTTGTTTAGTGTGGTTAAAGAGCATTAGCACATCCGCATCTATAAATGACAGAGGGTACAATTAACCCCGTCAGTGACTTAGGAGTTAGAAATGCATTGACCTGCCTGGAATCTTATACATGAGGTTTATATTTTCCAATAACGCAAGCACCTTAATAAATAAGTCACCTGTGGATGTGCACCTCTGCAATGCATTGCTGGTCCCTCTGGCTTCCAATGCGGTAAGATACTTGCTGACAAAATGTTTGTGTGATTCCCGTGGTAATTATTTGATCCCGGTCTCAGCAGAGGATGATCTTCATTCAACATAATGAAATCATTAGAGCTCCGCATTCTTCTTCACACAACCTTACCGTTTACACATTGTGATCCCACGAGTGTTTTTGTTGTAATACAGGTGGCACGCGTATACTTTTCATGTCTTGATGTGGCATGATGTTTTTTTTTACTATTTTTAACTGTAATTTCCCATGCAAACTTTCCGATTCCAATTTTTTATTTTAGTTTAAACCCATTTTATATGTATCTTTCCAAAACTTATCTTTCCATATATATTTTTCGTGAGACACCTGTCTTGGGTTGCGACACATCAGGGTGTCTTGACACCCTGGTTGAGAATCACTGCCCTAAAGCCCCACTATATTTCTAATTGCAGATTGCACCATTCTCACTGTGCATCATCGCCCTGTCCATGGTTTCCTCTACACATTGCTGCTCTGCCATCAAATGTGACATAAGATAAATACTGTAGGCAGGACAGGAGCACTGCCAGAGAAGCGGCAGGTAGTGGTTCCAATGAGTGGTTTGTGAGTACACAAGGTTGTCGTTTCAGTTCCTCCTTTGCTCTCAAACGCTGCTCACCGACGTGTGCTTGGGTAATATTAAAGGAGCAGTTCCCCCACGTCACCCCGTTGTATAGAAAGCAGGGCGCCTCCGGAGCTGAACCGTGTTAATTTCAGCTCCGGCCGCACCCTGCTTCCTGAGATATTTACCGGTTAAGCTGCCGCTGGTACTTCCTAGTGGTTTAAATCCCCCCCCCCGGGGCAAATAGAAGGCCGCGGCGGTTGACATTGTGGCTTTCTATTGGCCCATATGGTATATTTAATATAGTTCAACCTCCATTTAGTTTCCCCTGGACGGGATGTTACTGGCAGTACATCCCCTGGGAAGTATCTCAGGAAGCAAGGGGTCCCCAGAGCTAAAATGAACGCGGTCCAGCTCTATACATGTAAAGATGTTTTTTTTTATTGACACTGGATTGAAGCAGGGGGTCTCTAGAGTTGAACCCCGTTCATTTCAGATCTGAGGACCCCATGCGTCCAGAGATACTGACCTCCAAATGGAGTGCCGGTATCTCCTGCAAGTTTAAAGTGTCCGCATCACGTGGGCCAATAGGAAGCCGCACCGGATGACATCGTGGCTTCCTATTGGCCTGCTGGACGCAGGTGCTTTGCAAAGCAGCCATTAAGTGATCAGTGCTAGCGACCCGAAGTGGCTACCGACACCTGCTATGGAGGTAAGTGTCTCCGGAAGCAGGGGGTCCCCGGAGGTGATATTAATGTGCTTTAGCGCTGGAGACTCCCTGCTTCAATCCTATGTTAAACATGTGACTGCTTGGATTGCCACTTTAATATTATCTCCTTTCTACTTTTTGTGGACGGAAATGCAGACCGAACATTTTGCAAGCAAAAAAAAAAATTTGAAAATGTTTGCCCTATACCCCCCTTAAATATAATTTCCCAATGCCCGGGAATGGGCTGTCTCTCCGTAAATACTGTTATTATTGACCTTTCCCTTCACCGAAGAGCACTGGGACACACGCATGAACAACGCATGCATTCCCCAGCCATCATCACCCGGCGATAAGATGGTCTAGCAGAGACCCTGTAAGAATAGTGGAATTGCTCGTGTGCTGTGTTTAGAGAAGGGGTGGGAATGGGTTAATCATGTCTTTATCAGAACAGACCTCGGGTGTCGCTTTAGAACCCTCCACAAAACAGCAGGGACTGCTGTTACTATATAATTAAATCCTATATAGGCCTCCCTGACCCCCTCCCGCAGCAGAGGGTTTAATGCTCTGCATCTGATGAGGCATCCTCGTGGGGAGGGGTATCGTTCAGATAGCTCGGAGATTGTGTGCAGCGGAGATCACATTAAATCTCGCCGCCTGTACCCGCGGAGATGGTAACGAGCCAGGCAGACGGAATGGGGGGCTAATTAAATTTGCGTGTATTACTTCTCAGGGGAAAATGATCATCCCTGCTGTAAAAGAGGCATAAATAACACGGGCCAGCCCTGGAGCTCTCTCGTCAGGAAACAGCTAATGTCAGACCCAGTGCCAAAGCCAGAGATCTGCAGAGCATCACTTGGGGGCCTTGTGCAGGCGGAGGGGTGCACATGGGTACTAGGCAGCAGAGCTATCTCTCAGTATAATGAATGTGGGACTGAAAAGGTAGCTGCCTGTGTAAGAAGCGGGCTTTGTGCAGCACCGGGGGAGCAGAAGCTGATACCCTTTTAGCCACTTTATCTAGATAGGTAAGTAATTAGATAGTGTTTCAGCTGCAGTAACCTCTTCAAAGGCAGAGAGGCCAGCAGTGAAAAGACCAGGGGGCGGCCAACTCCGGTCATCAAGGGCCACCAAACAGGTCAGGTTTTCAGGTTATCCCGGCTTCGGCACAGGTGGCTCAATCATGAGCCACTGATTGAGCCCCCTGCGCTGAAGCCAGGATGTCCTGAAAACCAGAGCTGTTGGTGGCCATTGAAGACTGGAGTTGGCCACCCCTGGAATAGACGGACACACTGGCCAGGAAAGGGTTAAAAAAAGAAGGGGTGTTGTGCATAAATGAAATATGATGCAGGCCCCTATTTCCTAAGCAGTGCTAGCACATAACACATCTTCTGCACCATTCAAGTGAAAGGGTCTTATGGACTAGCACTGGTTAGCAAATATGAGCCGTACTGCTGTATATACGCTGCTATTTCTTACTCTATTTCACAAGTTACGTGATCTTGCAGCCTTTTAACCGATTATTTCACGCTGTCTACAGTGAGCGGTCCCTTTCAGGTTGATGCTGTGGAATTATCTGCTTGTACATGTCTAGTATTTTGGTCTCTTCTGGTGTTTCCTTTAAAAGATTTAATAGGAGAGGCCTGTGCGATTAACCCGTTCACTGCCAATGGAGTCGGCAAAACATTTCTTCACAATGCGGCCCTCTTACAGGAAAGGGTAGAGAGGGACAAAAACTTTACCCAAGGGGAGGAATGTAGCAAATGTGGGACATTGAGCTGCTTAACTTAACTTTGTCCCCCAAAAATGTCCAGAACTTTCATAAGTTGCTATGTATGTATGTATGTATGTGTGTATGTATGTATGTATGTGTGTATGTGTGTGTGTGTATGTATGTATGTATGTATGTGTGTATGTATGTGTGTATATATTGTGACATAGTCCAAAGATGTTAGGCAGCTTTCTGCCCCATTTTAGAGCAGAAAGTGCAGGAATAGCTAAAAATGATCCGTTCCACAGCTTCCCATTAACTCAGGCAGCTGGATGGAAAATCCAGAGCACAGATTACAATGGCTCTAGTTCTCCCTCACCTGCTCTTCTAATCACATGCACAGGTATTTAGAGCAGAGAGGTTTTGCATTTCACTCTCTCTCCTTGGAGCCTGGGGGCTGGGGGTGTCGCTACTCTCCTGCATCCAGTATCGAGGTTGACGGCCTCTCCACGTATCACAGTACCAGAGGATTTGCCTGGACACCCCAAACAGATAAGACAAACAAATGGTTACTGCTGTTGCTAAAAGACTGTGCTGTATCTTGTGACCCTAAATGAGAGAGCATTGTTTTAAGCTGGGGAACCAGTTTAGTTGGCCAGCAGCTGTTAGAGAGACTGATTTTGATGTGTAGTTAGATCCCTGAAAGGGATAGTATTTTGTTTATATAGTTTGGTTTCTTTTTACTTGAAATAACAGTGTGGGAAATACTGTAACAATGAAATGAGTGAACTGCTGAATGAAAGTATCTGAGTACCTCTAACCTACACATGTTAAAGCTGCAGTACCTTACTTGGATGAAAATAAAGCAGGCAGAAGCCTGAGTTAAGCAGCTTAATACTTTGCATGATCCTGTTTTTGTATTAAATAACCCTAGAAGACTGTGTCGGGAAGAACCCAGACAGACGTCAGCACTACAAAAGAGGGGCGTTTGTCACATATGGTGGAGAATGCGGGCAGACACTAAAGTCTGTGGGTTTGCAAATAAATGCGGGGGTTTAAAATGGCCGCCCAGCTGAAGTAAAATACAGATGCTATGAGTGAAGTCTGTTCCACTGTGTATATCAGTTGTGCTTCTAGCGTACACAGAGAATGTGCGAAGTGTGGATGCAATAGCACCCTGAACCCAAACAGAAAACCAAAATGTTTTGCTGAAGAAAAAAAAAAAATATTTTTTGCATCTAGCAAGTGCTGTTTGTAAAGCTAATGCCTTTTGCTGAAGTGAGTGAATTTGCAGCTAGCAAGTGCTGTATGTAAGTTGCTGAAGTGAGTGAAATTGCAGCTAGCAATTGTCCCTGCCGGGTTTCTAAAATGGCCGACGTGAAATGTTTGTTGTGTAATGTACGTAACCATACAAAACAGTGTCCCTTCAGGCCATACTATGATCACGACCCTGGAGGAGAGCCGTACCTACAGATGAATTTAGTATGCTGGGCCTGTCGTGAAGTAGGTCACATGGAAGATGTGTGCCCCAAAATTTTCAAAGACAAACAGCTGCAAAAGCAAGCAACGCCCTGTGAGTGCAAGCAAGATGTGGAAGCTGATAACAGTGAGTGTGTGCCCAGGACCACTGATATCTCTGGAGCTAATAAAGCAAAAAGAAAGAAAACTGTTACTCAAGTCACAGGGGAAGTGACCGAGCCACTTGAACCTGCGCTGTCAGGACATGCGTCAGAAAGGCGCCGAGATGAGCAACAGCCCATAGGGCCTGGCGCAATCGTCCCAGGAATGACGACACGCCTAGAGATGACAAAGGCTACTGCTACCACCATAGGCAGAGAGCCAAGCGAATCAAAGAAAACAAGAACTGACTGGAAACTATGCTATGAGATGTCCCAGAAAGATGTGCAAAACTTCATCACAGAGTTGGGGGTTTCTCGGCAAGAGGCTAGCGCGCTTAAAGCAGAGCTGGAACTCTCACGCCATGAGGTCTACGCTCGCAGCACAGAGCTGTGTACATTGAAGAAAACCTATGAGAATACCCTGAGTAATTTAGAGACTGTAAAAAGAGAGAATGTAAGTCTGACACAGAAAAATTCAGACTTGACTGACCAGATCAGTGAAAGTGATGAGAAGCTTCACCAAGCAGAAAAAGTGGAGAAGCAATTGATTCAGGAAAAGTTAGAAATGCAGGAAGCACTGCAGAATACAGAATCAGCGGCGATCCAGGCGACACAAACTGCAGAGCTCCAAAAAATGGAGGCGCTGATGCAAACCCAGAGCAAGCACCAGAAAGAGGTGAAGACCCTGAGGGAGGTCTGGCACGATCAGGTTGAAGAGCTGCAGAAGCAGATGGCTGAGCGCGAGATACAGTGCGCCAAGAGAGAGGAGGTGTCCGTCCGTCAGGTGGTTTGCCTGACACTGCGCTATAAAAGCGAGATGGCCGATATCTACAAGCAGCTGGACCACACGGCAAATGAGGGGGCCCGGCTGCAGCTGGAGCTGGACAAGACCCGGAAGGAGCACCTGCAGCTGCAGGTCAAGAATAGAGAAAATGAAACAGAGTTAAACCTCGCTCTGAAACAGATGACGGACATGGGAGAAGCGGCTAAAGTGGTTCAGTCGGGCTATCAATCCTACCTCCTAACCAAGCAAGCTGTACGTTCCTATACGTGTATCTTCAATGCTGTTGCAATATTACGATTTGCTATAAAGATGAAGTTGGAGAAAGAGATTCCAAGGCTAAAAGAGACACGGTCACAAAAGGAGACCAGGGAAAGTAAACTCAATGTCCTCACTGATGACAAAGAGGAAGGAGAAAGAATTGACTTTGATTGTGCTGCTGTTATTCCAGAAACAGATAGGCACCCTCCTGAGAATATACTCCCTGATCTGGAATTCAAAAATCCAGATCCTCAATTTCATTTACGTTGTCCAGAAGATTATCAAACTAGTGGACACACCCAGGACAACACAGAAGATGTTTTAGCCAAGTGGGTGGCAGTTCCTGAAAACACAAACTTGTTGACAGATCCTGATGACATGGTTAATATGGACTACGTTTGTACAGAGGCAACTAGGTCTCCAAAACCCAAAGGCCTGGTAATGGCCACAAAAGGGAAATCAAAGATTGAAAAGAAAAAACAACGAAGGTTAACATGGCGCCTGAATAGTTCCATATCTCACCAATCTGGACCACACTGTGGAGCCAAGGAGAATCTGGTCCAAGGATCTCATCAGAAGCTAAAGAAACAGTCCAGTCATTTGCAGGTTGCAGCGGGCTATGAAATAAAGTCAAAGGATGCAATAGACTGGAAGTCAAAAAAAAAAAAAAAAAAAAAATGTTTGGGGGAACTGACCGATTTATTTTTTTTATTACACGTGTGGACTATGTCACGGACACTTAACTATGCAAATAAGCATTTTGTCAATATTACAATGTTATATTGGTTCTCTGTGTTGAAAATGTAGCTAAACTACAAATTAATATACAGGGTTGATGGCCCTTAAGATTACAAGGCTGTAGTATAAGAGAAAAAATATTGGTAGCTTACAATATGGAGAGAAAAAAATGCCCTTTTCGGTTGGTAAATTTATAATGAAGTTCATATTCGTATCATGTGAATACTTAATATTGTACTGAGGAGTTAGCTCAAGTATTTCAGGTAGGACGCTCACCCCAGTGAGGTCCATGGCCGCTCACCCCAGTAGGTGTGAGCTGGGGAGGGGGATATGTGACATAGTCCAAAGATGTTAGGCAGCTTTCTGCCCCATTTTAGAGCAGAAAGTGCAGGAATAGCTAAAAATGATCCGTTCCACAGCTTCCCATTAACTCAGGCAGCTGGATGGAAAATCCAGAGCACAGATTACAATGGCTCTAGTTCTCCCTCACCTGCTCTTCTAATCACATGCACAGGTATTTAGAGCAGAGAGGTTTTGCATTTCACTCTCTCTCCTTGGAGCCTGGGGGCTGGGGGTGTCGCTACTCTCCTGCATCCAGTATCGAGGTTGACGGCCTCTCCACGTATCACAGTACCAGAGGATTTGCCTGGACACCCCAAACAGATAAGACAAACAAATGGTTACTGCTGTTGCTAAAAGACTGTGCTGTATCTTGTGACCCTAAATGAGAGAGCATTGTTTTAAGCTGGGGAACCAGTTTAGTTGGCCAGCAGCTGTTAGAGAGACTGATTTTGATGTGTAGTTAGATCCCTGAAAGGGATAGGATTTTGTTTATATAGTTTGGTTTCTTTTTACTTGAAATACTGTAACAGTGTGGGAAATACTGTAACAATGAAATGAGTGAACTGCTGAATGAAAGTATCTGAGTACCTCTAACCTACACATGTTAAAGCTGCAGTACCTTACTTGGATGAAAATAAAGCAGGCAGAAGCCTGAGTTAAGCAGCTTAATACTTTGCATGATCCTGTTTATGTATTAAATAACCCTAGAAGACTGTGTCGGGAAGAACCCAGACAGACGTCAGCACTACAAAAGAGGGGCGTTTGTCACAATATGTATGTGTGTACGTATATCTTTATTGATATAGCACCATCCATGTACATAGCAATTTGCAGCAGTAATACACATGACATAATAGGATTAAGCGCTTCATACTGTACATAAAAGTAACATTAGGGAGAGTCCCTGCCCTGAAGATCTTATAATCTAAGTAGTAAGTTTGGAGAACTGTTATAGGGGGGTGTTCTGGTACTGTAAGTGCGTACACAGGGGGTCATGGTAAATGCAGATGAGATGTATAGTATCAGCCAAGTGAGCTACCCAAATGCTTCATTAAAGAGGTGTGTTTTAGATGAGCCTTAAAGGTGGAGAGAGGGTGCAATTCTTTTGCCTCTGAACTAACAAAAGTAATTAGTTACAAAATCTGCATAGGAAATGCCATTGTACTGTATGCCCTTATTTGTCTAACAATAATGGGCCTGGATGCAGATATTTTGGCAGGTAGTGGTACCCATTACTTCAGCAATGGACAGTTGCAGCAATATTCTGCAAATATCTGCACAGGCAATGGGGTTAATTGATGCCCGGTGTCTTGCAGTGGATGGATGTTTGCTAATTATGTGGAGTGTGACACCGGTGCTCTCTGTGCTCTAGCTCCCACCTGCCTTAACTCCTTTCCTTATTATTAAACTCCGAGTCAGAGGACTCTTTATTATCTAAAGCCGAGGAGAGGTTAAAGGGCCAATCCCCCATCGAAGAAAAAAAAAAATCCTGAACTTGCAATACAGTGAAAGTGCTCACCTATGCAATACCATCTCTGTTTTTAAAAGTGGCTTTGTAATTTAAGATCGGCTCAATTGATCTTCCATATATGGCACAGAAACAAACAATACCCACTTCTGAAGGAGCGGCTCAGGGACAAAGGCAGTGACTCTGAAAGCAATGACACTGACAATGAAGCAGGAGAGCCTGGTTCAAATTCTGCCCCTTGCACCTTCTGCTTCTCAAAGGGAAAGTCGCCCGTGTGCGACGAAACGCGTCAGGGTACGTCCTTACACAGAGATACTACGTCATCACGCATGCGCGCGATCAGGTCAGATCGCGCACGGAGCAGACCTGTGGCAACACGACAAAGGGGGCTTCATTGAGGCTCCATATGGAATTTCTTGTGAACATTTCAAAGGAGTTTTTCAGCTCTCCAGCGAACCGCTTCTCTTCCTCTTCGTGAAGTGAGATTTTGACTGCGGATTACAGGCGCGGAGTGACCTGGCTGGCGGTGACAATATTTCACAAATTGCCTGTTTTAAAAACATACCCTTGTGAGTGCTATTCTTCCCCTCCCTTCCCTTTTCCCTACAAATAAATGTACTTTTTTACGCTATGGGGCATACGCTCTCTTCTCTTTTTTTTCCCTCTAGGTCTCAATTCGGATGTGGTTTATCCTCCTGAGAGCTACCCTAGACACCGGAACTAATTATCAAAAACCTTGTGGACTTTGCTAAAGGATTGGTTCTTATATCTTCCTTTCTACTTACACTATCACGGTTTTTGTGTTAGATTGTTTGTTTGTTAGTGGGTGTGTCATGTGTATTAATCACTTTTTATTCACAGATTTTTTTTAAATATTTTCACGCTAACACATCACTGATATTATTTAAATTTATTTAATTACACTTATTATATGTTTGGTGCTACTATATATGTTATTTGTCTCATATATATAAAAATTTAAAGATGCTGGGTGCACACAATAATGAGAAAATAAAAAAATCACAGTATACATATCGTGTTTGGGTGCTCGCAGCTGAATGGGGAACACCAACAGAGCTTGAGAAAAGACCGGGATGTCTGAAACGTACATCGCTCTGACGTTTGTGTGACTGTCTCATGACCCTTTTTTGATTAAATTCATGTTTTTCTATATGAGAGTGTTGTGGATTCCTTTTCATATATTATATATATGATCATCCCATATATGATATGATATATATATATATATATATTTTTAATTTTTTTGTAACTTAAATTGTATTAGTTTTGACAACTGCAAACAAAAAGAAGGCAATACATTGGTGACAATAGGAGGTTGTTAACATCTAGTCATAAAAGCACTCCTGATGGAATTTTCATTTGTAAGTGTCTCTACAAAAAATAGTGTTACACCAATATTTATCCAAAAGAGAAACATTTCAGGTGCAGTACGTATGTGATCGGGAAAGTAATGCAATATTTACCAAACAAAAATGATTCCAGTGTGCCAGCACCTTGCATAACTTTAGAGTTTTATCTATGTTTACTTAGAAGAAAATCTCTTCCCTGTACTTTCTCTTTTAAGCCACTTACACTCCTAAAAACTGTGCACTGTCTATAACTCTGACTACACATCTTCCCTCCTCCTGGGGCCTGTTCTCAGTGCTACATTTACAATGCAACCCTGTGTCCTTAGGGAGCTGTATGTTCTCAACCCCTGAGCATCCCTGAGGCTGTTTTCAAAATTGCTCCACACAAGGGTGCATACAGGAGGGGAGATGGGGAGCTGTCTTTGTGTCTTTGGGGATCTGCATTGGAATAGCATGCGGTGCCGCAGGCGGCAATTAGGTGCTGACTTGGAAATTAGAATAACGGGGGCTCTAAAAAGCTTTGTGATAGCAGTGGGTGCAGTATGAGGTCAGTGGGTGGGTTATTTACCAAAATGTTTCAAGTGAATTACTGTTATTGATTGAACAAGTGGGAAAATAACAGCATTGGATTTATCGACTAATTAAAAAAAAAAAAAAAGGCAACGAGACTGTTTTTTGTGATATAAATTGTGTGCTGTTTTTTTCCCCACAGGTGTTGCTTAGTGATGAAATTCCGGGATTCCCGAAGTGCGATGCTGCATATATTGCACTGCGAGCTAACATTAGCTGCTACTGACTTCATAGGAAGATAACCCTGCTTCAGGGGTGCAATGCCCCATATCAGTACTGCTTAGTTAATCTCCCCAATAGTGTGATGGTACAAGGGGCTATGGTGTCCCAGAATTCCAGTGCTCTCTTTTTATTCCCAAACTTGCAATCCCACTTTCTTTTTAAACATAAGGGATTTAGTTTAGCAAACCTCTCCCCTTCCTATCTGAACAGCATAACAAAAAAAATCCCTAAACCTTTCTAAAACAGAAGATGGGTCCCAAAGTTGACTAAATGTAGATATTTTGAAGTCCCTCTGGCCACTCGTTCTGCCCCACTTGGCAACAGGAAGTCTTTGATCAATAAGCTCCTGTGTGTGTATCTAAAGGGATCAGTATTGGAATAGCAAGGGATGCTGCAGGCAAATGTTTGTACCGCTGAGGGGTCAGCACTTGAACAGAAGCCGTGACGGGTTTGTGTTAGACTCGGGAGGTCAATATTGGAATATGGGGTATGCTTCAGGGCAGCGGTGCTGTAACACAGGAGAATCTCACCTGGGACAGCAGTAGAGCTTTGTCAATAACGAGGCATGTTTGGCTGACAATCGTAGGATAGGGTGCCTTATGGAACCTGTTCTATATCCTTGTTTGCTAGTCAGAGTTATTTATACATACAAACAAACACATGGCCTATGAGAAAATAGCTTAATTTGTCCTCTACCCCATCCATAATTGCAACCATCAGTGTTATCAGATGTAGCCCAGTCTAGCGCACAGAGATCTGCCCCCCTTCTATCTGCCTTTTCCTCCCCGGCAGTGTTCTCACTCCCTCCTTCCAGAGAACATCTGACACCTCACTGATTTGTTTTATCTCTGTCTGAATGTCACAGAGTACAGGTCAGTGCTCAGGGCCCTGTGTCCTTCTGCCTGCCTTCAGTTGCCCCATCACTGCCAGCCCTCCCCTCGCTGCCTATAGTAATGCATTCCCTCTGTCTTTTTCACGAACACTCTGACCTCTTTTGGTTACAATCTATCACTTTCTGTCTGTACCCTCAACTACATGTATCTATCTCCATATCAGTTCCATCAGGAGTGCTTTTATGTGGACACAATCGAGACATCTTTACCTGGACTCACATACATAGGCAATTTCAATTTGGTTCAGTTAAAAGACTGCCTCAACACAAACTTAATTAACCTTTGCGTTGCCAATGGAACCTGAAACACATTGCAGAATAATGCATTGGATGCCCTCTAACACTCCAGGGTTAAAGAAGCTATTACAGTTTCCTGCCGCCCCCTCTTTCTCTGTCCTTGTCCTCATGCTCTGCCTGTGTCCCACCACTTTAGCAGAGCTTAACCATTACAACAATGTCTGTAATAGCTTGCAACCACACAGTGCTTGTGGAGCCTGGGAGTATTGCTGGGCTGTTTTACTGTTATCCGAGATGCACCAGCAGAGGCAAGTCACTTGGGCCCATATTTACTAAGCTGTGCTACCTCTGATAATACTTTAGAGCACCTTCACTTGAATGGGATGTAAGGTGTCTTCTGGCACTGAAACGTGTATCATGGTGCAGTACCATTTAGCAGATACAGTATGAGCCCCAATCTCCTTGCTGTTGGTGGGACCACTACTAAATATACATTTACAATAGCACTTTAGTTTTAAAAACAAAGACATTTTTTTAAAGCATTTCCCCCTTTTCATTTCTTCAAAATAAACATTGCTTAAGTCTTCCAAAAATCTATCTCATAAAGGTCTGCCCTGCTATTTTCCAGGGAGCTTTTATTAGTATGGGGGTTCACTCATTTACTGTTTTGTTTTATTATTATTATTATTGTCACGGGAGACCAGGACTAATACCAGGGATCCATACCGCCAGACAGAAACACCAGAGTTTATAAAATTATTTTATTGGAAAGAATCCACAATAATACAGATGAACAGATAACACACCTACTCACAACTGCGGAAACTGGGGTACCTATAGTCCTAGGTGCAGGGATCTCCCTATAGAGATTTCCCCTGATCTTTCCCCACAGGATGTCTTCTGGACTGGACTCCAGGCCTGGCACCACCAATGGAATCCTCTCTGGTACAGGAACTTGAGCTGCAGCTAAGAGTCCAAGCTAACAACTTCTGCAATTCCTTCATCTCACTACAGCCGAAAACTCCTGGCCTGAGACTGAATCTGAGCCTCAGCTGGTCTGATATGCTAGGGTCTCCGTCCCTACATGTTTATACCTTAGCCTTCCATATTGCAACATTCAGGGCCAGGTGCTGCCTATGTTCCCAGGCCCTTCTTTGTGGGTACTGCAACATTACATTAGCAACAAACTGTTACAGGGAAAGGTCACAGATAGCTTTTGCAACATTTCTCCTGCAAGCACATTAACCGCCGGTTCCTGAACTGCTGGAACGAGGTTTACAGATATACAAATATATATACAGTAGGGCCCTGCTTTACAGCTCCCCGCTTTATGGCGTTCCGCTCAAACAGCGTTTCCCAAGGTATACCCATATTCATTAGGTTCGGCGCTTGTTCTGTTTTTCTGGCAATTTTCGGCATGACGTGCACAGCAGCAAAGTATCCGTCTGTCACTAAGCAACAGTTTTAGTGCGTGCGCAACTCCTTGTCAGATGCCATTTGTCAGCGAAACAGTCAGTTTACAGCTCTGCATCTCTGTTTTCAAAGGTACAATACAGTACAGTTTGGCCGCACTTTACAGCGATTTCCACTTTACAGCGGCGGCCTGGAACAGAACCCGCCGTATGAGCGGGGCCCTGCTGTACCTAATATAATACAACTGTATTACTGACAGGTAGAGGTAATGCAGGGCTTAACCTTTATTAACATCAGCCATATTTACCCCCACGTCTCAATTATTATTATTATTATGTTTTGTTTCTATGGCTCCCAGCAAATTCTGCCGCGCAGTACAAAATGAGCGTAGGGACAAGAACAAAACAAAAAATACATACAATTTAAAACATAATGAAACAATAGGTAATGAGGTCCCTGCTCTGAGAAGCTTACAATTTAAGAGGATGGGTTTGGGTATAAGGCCATTCAGAATGGTATTAACCACCGGCTTGTCAGGGGTGTGCTGGAAAGGCCTGTTTGAAGAGGTGGGTTTTAAGGGAACTTTTAAAAGTGTGACTGGGGGGGGGGGGGGGATAGTCTGATATAGCAGGGGTGCAGCCCTGGAGAAATCGTGAAGGTGCTAGGTGATAAGCTGAGTGGAGACTGCATGTGTGATAGTACTTGGGGACTAGTTTGGAAATGTAGAGAGGTGTTGTGTCATGGAGAGATTTGTAGGTTAGAACCAGAACCTTGAGTTGGATTCTGCTGGTTATGCCCGTGCGAGGCTTTGCACAGTGAAGCAGCAGTAGAATGACACAGTGAAGCAGCAGTAGAATGATTGATGAGGTAGATGAGCCTGCCAGGCCCATTTAGGATGGACTGGTGGGGAAGGGGGGAAGGATAGCCAGAAGAGGAGGAAACAGACAGGCAGGTTACAGTAGTCTAGTTGGGATATTACATTTGCATGAATTAGAACTTTGGTGGATTGGGTGGTGCGGATAATGGCACATTTTGCAATGTCTGGAGGTGGATATGACAGGAATTGGTGAGCTACTGGATATAAAGGAGAGCGACGAGTCAAGTAGAACATCTAGACATCTAGCTTGTGGTATAAGGAGGATAGTGAAGCTATTATCAGCACAGAGTCAAGTATAGAGTTAGAATTAGAGGGAGGAATTTTTTTTTGCTTAACATATACCTAGTTATTTATTTCCCATTTCGGTGTGCTGGTATTATTTTGCATTTCGGTGTGCTGGTATTATTTTGCATTTCGGTGTGCTGGTATTATTTTGCATTTCGGTGTGCTGGTATTATTTTGCATTTCGGTGTGCTGGTATTATTTAGCATTTCGGTGTGCTGGTATTATTTTGCATTTCGGTGTGCTGGTATTATTTTGCATTTCGGTGTGCTGGTATTATTTTGCATTTCGGTGTGCTGGTATTATTTTGCATTTCGGTATGCTGGTATTATTTTGCATTTCGGTGTGCTGGTATTATTTTGCATTTCGGTGTGCTGGTATTATTTTGCATTTCAGTATGCTGGTATTATTTTGCATTTCAGTATGTTGGTATTATTTTGCATTTCAGTATGCTGGTATTATTTTGCATTTCGGTATGCTGGTATTATTTTGCATTTCGGTGTGCTGGTATTATTTTGCATTTCGGTGTGCTGGTATTATTTTGCATTTCGGTGTGCTGGTATTATTTTGCATTTCGGTGTGCTGGTATTATTTTGCATTTCGGTGTGCTGGTATTATTTTGCATTTCGGTGTGCTGGTATTATTTTGCATTTCGGTGTGCTGGTATTATTTTGCATTTCGGTGTGCTGGTATTATTTAGCATTTCGGTGTGCTGGTATTATTTTGCATTTCGGTGTGCTGGTATTATTTTGCATTTCAGTGTGCTGGTATTATTTTGTAGTGCTTTCCCATTAAATAAATGTATTTTCTCTTGTTGCTTTTGTTTCTAAAAGGCACCGCACCACTACTTTTTATTCTGCAACTTCAGGCCCTGCCGCAGCAACAAAGTAGGTATTGTGTTATCCGCGCTGCGACCTCTTAACATGTGCCATGTGCCAAAGCAATCACCTCCTTGCGAGGGGAGGAGCCCCTGCTAAGAAGTGCCAGATCAGAAGAGATCATTGAAACCACTATCACCAAAAACCTGATACAGATTATACTGTTCTACATTCCTACGCATCTCCCTCTCACTTACATACCCATTCTCCCTCTCACTTACATACCCATTCTCCCTCTCACTTACATACCCATTCTCCCTCTCACTTACATACCCATTCTCCCTCTCACTTACATACCCATTCTCCCTCTCACTTACATACCCATTCTCCCTCTCACTTACATACCCATTCTCCCTCTCACTTACATACCCATTCTCCCTCTCACTTACATACCCATTCTCCCTCTCACTTACATACCCATTCTCCCTCTCACTTACATACCCATTCTACCTCTCACTTACATACCCATTCTCCCTCTCACTTACATACCCATTCTCCCTCTCACTTACATACCCATTCTCCCTCTCACATACATACCCATTCTCCCTCTCACTCACATACCCATTCTCCCTCTCACTTACATACCAATTCTCCCTCTCACTTACTGTACATACCCATTCTCCCTCTCACTTACATACCCATTCTCCCTCTCACTTACTGTACATACCCATTCTCCCTCTCACTTACATACCCATTCTCCCTCTCACTTACATACCCATTCTCCCTCTCACTTACATACCCATTCTCCCTCTCACTTACATACTCATTCTCCCTCTCACTTACATACCCATTCTCCCTCTCACTTACATACCCATTCTCCCTCTCACTTACTGTACATACCCATTCTCCCTCTCACTTACATACCCATTCTCCCTCTCACTTACATACCCATTCTCCCTCTCACTTACATACCCATTCTCCCTCTCACTTACATACCCATTCTCCCTCTCACTTACATACCCATTCTCCCTCTCACTTACATACCCATTCTCCCTCTCACTTACATACCCATTCTCCCTCTCACTTACATACCCATTCTCCCTCTCACTTACATACCCATTCTCCCTCTCACTTACATACCCATTCTCCCTCTCACTTACATACCCATTCTCCCTCTCACATACATACCCATTCTCCCTCTCACTCACATACCCATTCTCCCTCTCACTTACATACCCATTCTCCCTCTCACTTACTGTACATACCCATTCTCCCTATCACTTACATACCCATTCTCCCTCTCACTTACTGTACATACCCATTCTCCCTCTCACTTACATACCCATTCTCCCTCTCACTTACATACCCATTCTCCCTCTCACTTACATACCCATTCTCCCTCTCACTTACATACTCATTCTCCCTCTCACTTACATACCCATTCTCCCTCTCACTTACATACCCATTCTCCCTCTCACTTACTGTACATACCCATTCTCCCTCTCACTTACATACCCATTCTCCCTCTCACTTACATACCCATTCTCCCTCTCACTTACATACCCATTCTCCCTCTCACTTACATACCCATTCTCCCTCTCACTTACATACCCATTCTCCCTCTCACTTACATACCCATTCTCCCTCTCACTTACATACCCATTCTCCCTCTCACTTACATACCCATTCTCCCTCTCACTTACATACCCATTCTCCCTCTCACTTACATACCCATTCTCCCTCTCACTTACATACCCATTCTCCCTGTCACTTACATACCCATTCTCCCTGTCACTTACATACCCATTCTCCCTGTCACTTACATACCCATTCTCCCTGTCACTCACATACCCATTCTCCCTCTCACTCACATACCCATTCTCCCTCTCACTCACATACCCATTCTCCCTCTCACTCACATACCCATTCTCCCTCTCACTTACATACCCATTCTCCCTCTCACATACATACCCATTCTCCCTCTCACTTACATACCCATTCTCCCTCTCCCTCTCACTTACATACCTATTCTCCCTCTCACTTACATACCCATTCTCCCTCTCACTTACATACCTATTCTCCCTCTCACATACATACCCATTCTCCCTCTCACTTACATACCCATTCTCCCTCTCACATACATACCCATTCTCCCTCTCCCTTACATACCCATTCTCCCTCTCACTTACATACCCATTCTCCCTCTCACTTACATACCCATTCTCCCTCTCACTTACATACCCATTCTCCCTCTCACTTACATACCCATTCTCCCTCTCACATACATACCCATTCTCCCTCTCACTTACATACCCATTCTTCCTCTCACTTACATACCCATTCTCCCTCTCACTTACATACCCATTCTCCCTCTCACTTACATACCAATTCTCCCTCTCACTTACTGTACATACCCATTCTCCCTCTCACTTACATACCCATTCTCCCTCTCACTTACATACCCATTCTCCCTCTCACTTACATACCCATTCTCCCTCTCACTTACATACCCATTCTCCCTCTCACTTACATACCCATTCTCCCTCTCACTTACATATCCATTCTCCCTCTCACTTACATACCCATTCTCCCTGTCACTTACATACCCATTCTTCCTGTCACTTACATACCCATTCTCCCTCTCACTTACATACCCATTCTCCCTCTCACTTACATACCCATTCTCCCTCTCACTCACATACCCATTCTCCCTCTCACTCACATACCCATTCTCCCTCTCACTTACATACCCATTCTCCCTCTCACTTACATACCCATTCTCCCTGTCACTTACATACCCATTCTCCCTCTCACTTACATACCCATTCTCCCTCTCACTTATATACCTATTCTCCCTCTCACATACATACCCATTCTCCCTCTCACTTACATACCCATTCTCCCTCTCACATACATACCCATTCTCCCTCTCCCTTACATACCCATTCTCCCTCTCACTTACATACCCATTCTCCCTCTCACTTACATACCCATTCTCCCTGTCACTTACATACCCATTCTCCCTCTCACTTACATACCCATTCTCCCTCTCACTTACATACCCATTCTCCCTCTCACTTACATACACATTCTCCCTCTCACTTACATACCCATTCTCCCTGTCACTTACATACCCATTCTCCCTGTTACTTACATACCCATTCTCCCTGTCACTTACATACCCATTCTCCCTCTCACTTACATACCCATTCTCCCTCTCACGTACATACCTATTCTCCCTCTCACTTACATACCCATTCTCCCTCTCACTTACATACCTATTCTCCCTCTCACTTACATACCCATTCTCCCTCTCACTTACATACCCATTCTCCCTCTCACTTACATACCCATTCTCCCTCTCACTTACATACCCATTCTCCCTCTCACTTACATACCCATTCTCCCTCTCACTTACATACCCATTCTCCCTCTCACTCACATACCCATTCTCCCTGTCACTTACATACCCATTCTCCCTCTCACTTACATACCCATTCTCCCTCTCACTTACATACCTATTCTCCCTCTAACATACATACCCATTCTCCCTCTCACTTACATACCCATTCTCCCTCTCACATACATACCCATTCTCCCTCTCCCTTACATACCCATTCTCCCTCTCACTTACATACCCATTCTCCCTCTCACTTACATACCCATTCTCCCTCTCACATACATACCCATTCTCCCTCTCACTCACATACCCATTCTCCCTCTCACTTACATACCCATTCTCCCTCTCACTTACTGTACATACCCATTCTCCCTATCACTTACATACCCATTCTCCCTCTCACTTACTGTACATACCCATTCTCCCTCTCACTTACATACCCATTCTCCCTCTCACTTACATACCCATTCTCCCTCTCACTTACATACCCATTCTCCCTCTCACTTACATACTCATTCTCCCTCTCACTTACATACCCATTCTCCCTCTCACTTACATACCCATTCTCCCTCTCACTTACTGTACATACCCATTCTCCCTCTCACTTACATACCCATTCTCCCTCTCACTTACATACCCATTCTCCCTCTCACTTACATACCCATTCTCCCTCTCACTTACATACCCATTCTCCCTTTCACTTACATACCCATTCTCCCTCTCACTTACATACCCATTCTCCCTCTCACTTACATACCCATTTTCCCTCTCACTTACATACCCATTCTCCCTGTCACTTACATACCCATTCTCCCTGTCACTTACATACCCATTCTCCCTGTCACTTACATACCCATTCTCCCTCTCCCTTACATACCCATTCTCCCTCTCACTTACATACCCATTCTCCCTCTCACTTACATACCCATTCTCCCTCTCACTTACATACCCATTCTCCCTCTCACTTACATACCCATTCTCCCTCTCCCTTACATACCCATTCTCCCTCTCACTTACATACCCATTCTCCCTCTCACTTACATACCCATTCTCCCTCTCACTTACATACCCATTCTCCCTCTCACTTACATACCCATTCTCCCTCTCACATACATACCCATTCTCCCTCTCCCTTACATACCCATTCTCCCTCTCACTTACATACCCATTCTCCCTCTCACTTACATACCCATTCTCCCTCTCACTTACATACCCATTCTCCCTCTCACTTACATACCCATTCTCCCTCTCACTTACTGTACATACCCATTCTCCCTCTCACTTACATACCCATTCTCCCTGCCACTTACATACCCATTCTCCCTGTCACTTACATACCCATTCTCCCTGTCACTTACATACCCATTCTCCCTCTCACTTACATACCCATTCTCCCGCTCACGTACATACCTATTCTCCCTCTCACTTACATACCCATTCTCCCTCTCACTTACATACCTATTCTCCCACTCACTTACATACCCATTCTCCCTCTCACTTACATACCCATTCTCCCTCTCACTTACATACCCATTCTCCCTCTCACTTACATACCCATTCTCCCTCTCACTTACATACCCATTCTCCCTCTCACTTACATACCCATTCCCCCTCTCATACATACCATTCTCCCTCTCACTTACATACCCATTCTCCCTCTCACTTACATACCCATTCTCCCTCTCACTTACATACCCATTCTCCCTCTCACTTACATACCCATTCTCCCTCTCACTTACATACCCATTCTCCTTCTCACTTACATACCCATTCTCCCTCTCACTTACATACCCATTCTCCCTCTCACTTACATACCCATTCTCCCTCTCACTTACATACCCATTCTCCCTCTCACTTACATACCCATTCTCCCTCTCACTTACATACCCATTCTCCCTCTCACTTACATACCCATTCTCCCTCTCACTTACATACCCATTCTCCCTCTCACTTACATACCCATTCTCCCTCGACCTTACATACCCATTCTCCCTCTCACTTACATACCATTCTCCCTCTCACTTACATACCCATTCTCCCTCTCACTTACATACCCATTCTCCCTCTCACTTACATACCCATTCTCCCTCTCACTTACATACCCATTCTCCCTCTCACTTACATACCCATTCTCCCTCTCACTTACATACCCATTCTCAATCTCACTCACATACCCATTCTCCCTCTCACTTACATACCCATTCTCCCTCTCACTTACATACCCATTCTCCCTCTCACTTACATACCCATTCTCCCTCTCACTTACATACCCATTCTCCCTCTCACTTACATACCCATTCTCCCTCTCACTTATATACCCATTCTCCCTCTCACTTACATACCCATTCTCCCTCTCACTTACATACCCATTCTCCCTCTCACTTACATACCCATTCTCCCTCTCACTTACATACCCATTCTCAATCTCACTCACATACCCATTCTCCCTCTCACTCATACCCATTCTCCCTCTCACTCACATATCCATTCTCCCTCTCACTCACATACCCATTCTCAATCTCACTCACATACCCTTTCTCCCTCTCACTCACATACCCATTCTCCCTCTCACTCACATACCCATTCTCCCTCTCACTTACATACCCATTCTCCCTCTCACTTACATACCCATTCTCCCTCTCACTTACATACCCATTCTCCCTCTCACTTACATACCCATTCTCCCTCTCACTTACATACCCATTCTCCCTCTCACTTACATACCCATTCTCCCTCTCACTTACATACCCATTCTCCCTCTCACTTACATACCCATTCTCCCTCTCACTTACATACCCATTCTCCCTCTCACTTACATACCCATTCTCAATCTCACTCACATACCCATTCTCCCTCTCACTTACATACCCATTCTCCCTGTCACTTACATACCCATTCTCCCTGTCACTTACATACCCATTCTCCCTCTCACTTACATACCCATTCTCCCTCTCACTTACATACCCATTCTCCCTCTCACTTACATACCCATTCTCCCTCTCACTTACATACCCATTCTCCCTCTCACTTACATACCCATTCTCCCTCTCACTTACATACCCATTCTCCCTCTCACTTACATACCCATTCTCCCTCTCACTTACATACCCATTCTCCCTGTCACTTACATACCCATTCTCCCTGTCACTCACATACCCATTCTCCCTCTCACTCACATACCCATTCTCCCTCTCACTCACATACCCATTCTCCCTCTCACTCACATACCCATTCTCCCTCTCACTTACATACCCATTCTCCCTCTCACATACATACCCATTCTCCCTCTCACTTACATACCCATTCTCCCTCTCCCTCTCACTTACATACCTATTCTCCCTCTCACTTACATACCCATTCTCCCTCTCACTTACATACCTATTCTCCCTCTCACATACATACCCATTCTCCCTCTCACTTACATACCCATTCTCCCTCTCACATACATACCCATTCTCCCTCTCCCTTACATACCCATTCTCCCTCTCACTTACATACCCATTCTCCCTCTCACTTACATACCCATTCTCCCTCTCACTTACATACCCATTCTCCCTCTCACTTACATACCCATTCTCCCTCTCACATACATACCCATTCTCCCTCTCACTTACATACCCATTCTCCCTCTCACTTACATACCCATTCTCCCTCTCACTTACATACCCATTCTCCCTCTCACTTACATACCCATTCTCCCTCTCACTTACTGTACATACCCATTCTCCCTCTCACTTACATACCCATTCTCCCTCTCACTTACATACCCATTCTCCCTCTCACTTACATACCCATTCTCCCTGTCACTTACATACCCATTCTTCCTGTCACTTACATACCCATTCTCCCTCTCACTTACATACCCATTCTCCCTCTCACTTACATACCCATTCTCCCTGTCACTTACATACCCATTCTTCCTGTCACTTACATACCCATTCTCCCTCTCACTTACATACCCATTCTCCCTCTCACTTACATACCCATTCTCCCTCTCACTCACATACCCATTCTCCCTCTCACTCACATACCCATTCTCCCTCTCACTTACATACCCATTCTCCCTCTCACTTACATACCCATTCTCCCTCTCACTTACATACCTATTCTCCCTCTCACATACATACCCATTCTCCCTCTCACTTACATACCCATTCTCCCTCTCACATACATACCCATTCTCCCTCTCCCTTACATACCCATTCTCCTCTCACTTACATACCCATTCTCCCTCTCACTTACATACCCATTCTCCCTCTCACTTACATACCCATTCTCCCTCTCACTTACATACCCATTCTCCCTCTCACTTACATACCCATTCTCCTCTCACTTACATACACATTCTCCCTCTCACTTACATACCCATTCTCCCTCTCACATACATACCCATTCTCCCTCTCACATACATACCCATTCTCCCTCTCACTTACATACCCATTCTCCCTCCCACTTACATACCTATTCTCCCTCTCACATACATACCCATTCTCCTCTCTCACATACATACCCATTCTCCCTCTCCCTTACATACCCATTCTCCCTCTCACTTACATACCCATTCTCCCTCTCACTTACATACCCATTCTCCCTCCACTTACATACCCATTCTCCCTCTCACATTACATACCCATTCTCCCTCTCCTTACATACCCATTCTCCCTCTCACTTACATACCCATTCTCCCTCTCACTTACATACCCATTCTCCCTCTCACTTACATACCCATTCTCCTCTCACTTACATACCCATTCTCCCTCTCACTTACTGTACATACCCATTCTCCCTCTCACTTACATACCCATTCTCCTGTCACTTACATACCCATTCTCCCTGTCACTTACATACCCATTCTCCCTGTCACTTACATACCCATTCTCCCTCTCACTTACATACCCATTCTCCCTCTCACGTACATACCTATTCTCCCTCTCACTTACATACCCATTCTCCCTCTCACTTACATACCTATTCTCCCTCTCACTTACATACCCATTCTCCCTCTCACTTACATACCCATTCTCCCTCTCACTTACATACCCATTCTCCCTCTCACTTACATACCCATTCTCCCTCTCACTTACATACCCATTCTCCCTCTCACTTACATACCCATTCTCCCTCTCACTCACATACCCATTCTCCCTGTCACTTACATACCCATTCTCCCTCTCACTTACATACCCATTCTCCCTCTCACATACATACCCATTCTCCCTCTCACTTACATACCTATTCTCCCTCTAACATACATACCCATTCTCCCTCTCACTTACATACCCATTCTCCCTCTCACGTACATACCTATTCTCCCTCTCACTTACATACCCATTCTCCCTCTCACTTACATACCTATTCTCCCTCTCACTTACATACCCATTCTCCCTCTCACTTACATACCCATTCTCCCTCTCACTTACATACCCATTCTCCTCTCACTTACATACATATCTCCCTCTCACTTACATACCCATTCTCCCTCTCACTTACATACCCATTCTCCCTCTCATACATACCATTCTCCCTCTCACTTACATACCCATTCTCCCTCTCACTTACATACCCATTCTCCCTCTCACTTACATACCCATTCTCCCTCTCACTTACATACCCATTCTCCCTCTCATCCCACTTACATACCCATTCTCCCTCTCACTTACATACCCATTCTCCCTCTCACTTACATACCCATTCTCCTCTCACTTACATACCCATTCTCCCTCTCACTTACATACCCATTCTCCCTCTAACTTACATACCATTCTCCCTCTCACTTACATATACATTCTCCCTCTCACTTACATACCCATTCTCCCTCTCACATACATACCCATTCTCCTCTCACATACATACCCATTCTCCCTCTCACATACATACCCATTCTCCCTCTCACTTACATACCCATTCTCCCTCCCACTTACATACCTATTCTCCCTCTCACATACATACCCATTCTCCCTCTCACATACATACCCATTCTCCTCTCCCTTACATACCCATTCTCCTCTCACTTACATACCCATTCTCCTCTCACTTACATACCCATTCTCCCTCTCACTTACTGTACATACCCATTCTCCCTCTCACATACATACCCATTCTCCTCTCCCTTACATACCCATTCTCCCTCTCACTTACATACCCATTCTCCCTCTCACTTACATACCCATTCTCCCTCTCACTTACATACCCATTCTCCCTCTCACTTACATACCCATTCTCCCTTCACTTACATACCCATTCTCCCTGTCACTTACATACCCATTCTCCCTGTCACTTACATACCCATTCTCCCTCTCACTTACATACCTATTCTCCCTCTCACTTACATACCCATTCTCCCTCTCACTTACATACCTATTCTCCCTCTCACTTACATACCCATTCTCCCTCTCACTTACATACCCATTCTCCCTCTCACTTACATACCCATTCTCCCTCTCACTTACATACCCATTCTCCCTCTCACTTACATACCCATTCTCCTCTCACTTACATACCCATTCTCCCTCTCACTTACATACCCATTCTCCCTCTCACTCACATACCCATTCTCCCTCTCACTTACATACCCATTCTCCCTCTCACTTACATACCCATTCTCCCTCTCACATACATACCCATTCTCCCTCTCACTTACATACCTATTCTCCCTCTAACATACATACCCATTCTCCTCTCACTTACATACCCATTCTCCTCTCACATACATACCCATTCTCCCTCTCCCTTACATACCCATTCTCCCCTCTCACTTACATACCCATTCTCCTCTCACTTACATACCCATTCTCCCCCTCACTTACATACCCATTCTCCCTCTCACATACATACCCATTCTCCCTCTCACTTACATACCCATTCTCCCTCTCACTTACATACCCATTCTCCCTCTCACTTACATACCCATTCTCCCTCTCACTTACATACCCATTCTCCCTCTCACTTACATACCCATTCTCACTCTCACTTACATACCCATTCTCCTCTCACTTACTGTACATACCCATTCTCCCTCTCACTTACATACCCATTCTCCCTCTCACTTACATAACCATTCTCCCTCTCACTTACATACCCATTCTCCCTCTCACTTACATACCCATTCTCCCTCTCACTTACATACCCATTCTCCCTCTCACTTACATACCCATTCTCCCTCTCACTTACATACCCATTCTCCCTCTCACTTACATACCCATTCTCCCTCTCACTTACATACCCATTCTCCCTCTCACTTACATACCCATTCTCCCTCTCACTTACATACCCATTCTCCCTCTCACTTACATACCATTCTCCCTCTCACTTACATACCCATTCTCCCTCTCACTTACATACCCATTCTCCCTCTCACTTACATACCCATTCTCCTCTCACTTACATACCCATTCTCCTCTCTCACTTACATACCCATTCTCCTCTCACTTACATACCCATTCTCCTCTCTCACTTACATACCCATTCTCCCTCTCACTTACATACCCATTCTCAATCTCACTCACATACCCATTCTCCTCTCACTTACATACCCATTCTCCCTCTCACTTACATACCCATTCTCCCTCTCACTTACATACCCATTCTCCCTCTCACTTACATACCCATTCTCCCTCTCACTTACATACCCATTCTCCCTCTCACTTACATACCCATTCTCAATCTCACTCACATACCCATTCTCCCTCTCACTCACATACCCATTCTCCCTCTCACTCACATACCCATTCTCCCTCTCACATACATACCCATTCTCCCTCTCCCTTACATACCCATTCTCCCTCTCACTTACATACCCATTCTCCCTCTCACTTACATACCCATTCTCCCTCTCACTTACATACCCATTCTCCCTCTCACTTACATACCCATTCTCCCTCTCACATACATACCCATTCTCCTCTCACTTACATACCCTTTCTCCCTCTCACTTACATACCCATTCTCCCTCTCACTTACATACCCATTCTCCCTCTCACTTACATACCAATTCTCCCTCTCACTTACTGTACATACCCATTCTCCCTCTCACTTACATACCCATTCTCCCTCTCACTTACATACCCATTCTCCTCTCACTACATACCCATTCTCCCTCTCACTTACATACCCATTCTCCCTCTCACTTACATACCCATTCTCCCTCTCACTTACATATCCATTCTCCCTCTCATTTACATACCCATTCTCCCTGTCACTTACATACCCATTCTTCCTTCACTTACATACCCATTCTCCCTCTCACTTAGATACCCATTCTCCCTCTCACTTACATACCCATTCTCCCTCTCACTCACATACCCATTCTCCCTCTCACTCACATACCCATTCTCCCTCTCACTTACATACCCATTCTCCCTCTCACTTACATACCCATTCTCCCTCTCACTTACATACCCATTCTCCCTCTCACTTACATACCCATTCTCCCTCTCACTTACATACCCATTCTCCCTCTCACTTACATACCCATTCTCCCTCTCACTTACATACACATTCTCCCTCTCACTTACATACCCATTCTCCTCTCACATACATACCCATTCTCCCTCTCACATACATACCCATTCTCCCTCTCACTTACATACCCATTCTCCCTCCCACTTACATACCTATTCTCCCTCTCACATACATACCCATTCTCCCTCTCACATACATACCCATTCTCCCTCTCCCTTACATACCAATTCTCCCTCTCACTTACATACCCATTCTCCCTCTCACTTACATACCCATTCTCCCTCTCACTTACATACCCATTCTCCCTCTCACTTACATACCCATTCTCCCTCTCACATACATACCCATTCTCCCTCTCCCTTACATACCCATTCTCCCTCTCACTTACATACCCATTCTCCCTCTCACTTACATACCCATTCTCCCTCTCACTTACATACCCATTCTCCCTCTCACTTACATACCCATTCTCCCTCTCACTTACTGTACATACCCATTCTCCCTCTCACTTACATACCCATTCTCCCTGTCACTTACATACCCATTCTCCCTGTCACTTACATACCCATTCTCCCTGTCACTTACATACCCATTCTCCCTCTCACTTACATACCCATTCTCCCTCTCACGTACATACCTATTCTCCCTCTCACTTACATACCCATTCTCCCTCTCACTTACATACCTATTCTCCCTCTCACTTACATACCCATTCTCCCTCTCACTTACATACCCATTCTCCCTCTCACTTACATACCCATTCTCCCTCTCACTTACATACATATTCTCCCTCTCACTTACATACCCATTCTCCCTCTCACTTACATACCCATTCTCCCTCTCATACATACCATTCTCCCTCTCACTTACATACCCATCTCCCTCTCACTTACATACCCATTCTCCCTCTCACTTACATACCCATTCTCCCTCTCACTTACATACCCATTCTCCCTCTCACTTACATACCCATTCTCCCTCTCACTTACATACCCATTCTCCCTCTCACTTACATACCCATTCTCCCTCTCACTTACATACCCATTCTCCCTCTCACTTACATACCCATTCTCCCTCTCACTTACATACCCATTCTCCCTCTAACTTACATACCCATTCTCCCTCTCACTTACATATACATTCTCCCTCTCACTTACATACCCATTCTCCCTCTCACATACATACCCATTCTCCCTCTCACATACATACCCATTCTCCCTCTCACATACATACCCATTCTCCCTCTCACTTACATACCCATTCTCCCTCCCACTTACATACCTATTCTCCCTCTCACATACATACCCATTCTCCCTCTCACATACATACCATTCTCCCTCTCCTTACATACCCATTCTCCCTCTCACTTACATACCCATTCTCCCTCTCACTTACATACCCATTCTCCCTCTCACTTACTGTACATACCCATTCTCCCTCTCACATACATACCCATTCTCCCTCTCCCTTACATACCCATTCTCCCTCTCACTTACATACCCATTCTCCCTCTCACTTACATACCCATTCTCCCTCTCACTTACATACCCATTCTCCCTCTCACTTACATACCCATTCTCCCTGTCACTTACATACCCATTCTCCCTGTCACTTACATACCCATTCTCCCTGTCACTTACATACCCATTCTCCCTCTCACGTACATACCTATTCTCCCTCTCACTTACATACCCATTCTCCCTCTCACTTACATACCTATTCTCCCTCTCACTTACATACCCATTCTCCCTCTCACTTACATACCATTCTCCCTCTCACTTACATACCCATTCTCCCTCTCACTTACATACCCATTCTCCCTCTCACTTACATACCCATTCTCCCTCTCACTTACATACCCATTCTCCCTCTCACTTACATACCCATTCTCCCTCTCACTCACATACCCATTCTCCCTCTCACTTACATACCCATTCTCCCTCTCACTTACATACCCATTCTCCCTCTCACATACATACCCATTCTCCCTCTCACTTACATACCTATTCTCCCTCTAACATACATACCCATTCTCCCTCTCACTTACATACCCATTCTCCCTCTCACATACATACCCATTCTCCCTCTCCCTTACATACCCATTCTCCCTCTCACTTACATACCCATTCTCCCTCTCACTTACATACCCATTCTCCCCCTCACTTACATACCCATTCTCCCTCTCACATACATACCCATTCTCCCTCTCACTTACATACCCATTCTCCCTCTCACTTACATACCCATTCTCCCTCTCACTTACATACCCATTCTCCCTCTCACTTACATACCCATTCTCCCTCTCACTTACATACCCATTCTCCCTCTCACTTACATACCCATTCTCCCTCTCACTTACTGTACATACCATTCTCCCTCTCACTTACATACCCATTCTCCCTCTCACTTACATAACCATTCTCCCTCTCACTTACATACCCATTCTCCCTCTCACTTACATACCCATTCTCCCTCTCACTTACATACCCATTCTCCCTCTCACTTACATACCCATTCTCCCTCTCACTTACATACCCATTCTCCCTCTCACTTACATACCCATTCTCCCTCTCACTTACATACCCATTCTCCCTCTCACTTACATACCCATTCTCCCTCTCACTTACATACCCATTCTCCCTCTCACTTACATACCATTCTCCCTCTCACTTACATACCCATTCTCCCTCTCACTTACATACCCATTCTCCCTCTCACTTACATACCCATTCTCCCTCTCACTTACATACCCATTCTCCCTCTCACTTACATACCCATTCTCCCTCTCACTTACATACCCATTCTCCCTCTCACTTACATACCCATTCTCCCTCTCACTTACATACCCATTCTCAATCTCACTCACATACCCATTCTCCCTCTCACTTACATACCCATTCTCCCTCTCACTTACATACCCATTCTCCCTCTCACTTACATACCCATTCTCCCTCTCACTTACATACCCATTCTCCCTCTCACTTACATACCCATTCTCCCTCTCACTTACATACCCATTCTCAATCTCACTCACATACCCATTCTCCCTCTCACTCACATACCCATTCTCCCTCTCACTCACATACCCATTCTCCCTCTCACTTACATACCCATTCTCCCTCTCACTTACATACCCATTCTCCCTCTCACTTACATACCCATTCTCCCTCTCACTTACATACCCATTCTCCCTCTCACTTACATACCCATTCTCCCTCTCACTTACATACCCATTCTCCCTCTCACTTACATACCCATTCTCCCTCTCACTTACATACCCATTCTCCCTCTCACTTACATACCCATTCTCCCTCTCACTTACATACCCATTCTCCCTCTCACTTACATACCCATTCTCCCTCTCACTTACATACCCATTCTCCCTCTCACTTACATACCCATTCTCAATCTCACTCACATACCCATTCTCCCTCTCACTCACATACCCATTCTCCCTCTCACTCACATACCCATTCTCCCTCTCACTTACATACCCATTCTCCCTCTCACTTACATACCCATTCTCCCTCTCACTTACATACCCATTCTCCCTGTCACTTACATACCCATTCTCCCTCTCACTTACATACCCATTCTCCCTCTCACTTACATACCCATTCTCCCTCTCACTTACATACCCATTCTCCCTCTCACTTACATACACATTCTCCCTCTCACTTACATACCCATTCTCCCTCTCACTTACATACCCATTCTCCCTCTCACTTACATACCCATTCTCCCTCTCACTTACATACCCATTCTCCCTCTCACTTACATACCCATTCTCCCTCTCACTTACATACCCATTCTCCTCTCACTTACATACCCATTCTCCCTCTCACTTACATACCCATTCTCCCTCTCACTTACATACCCATTCTCCCTCTCACTTACATACCCATTCTCCCTCTCACTTACTGTACATAGCCATTCTCCCTCTCACTTACATACCCATTCTCCCTCTCACTTACATACCCATTCTCCCTCTCACTTACATACCATTCTCCCTCTCACTTACATACCCATTCTCCCTCTCACTTACATACCCATTCTCCCTCGACCTTACATACCATTCTCCCTCTCACTTACATACCATTCTCCCTCTCACTTACATACCCATTCTCCCTCTCACTTACATACCCATTCTCCCTCTCACTTACATACCCATTCTCCCTCTCACTTACATACCCATTCTCCCTCTCACTTACATACCCATTCTCCCTCTCACTTACATACCCATTCTCCCTCTCACTTACATACCCATTCTCAATCTCACTCACATACCCATTCTCCCTCTCACTCACATACCCATTCTCCCTCTCACTCACATAACCCATTCTCCCTCTCACTTACATACCCATTCTCCCTCTCACTACATACCCATTCTCCCTCTCACTTACATACCCATTCTCCCTCTCACTTACATACCCATTCTCCCTCTCACTTACATACCCATTCTCCCTCTCACTTACATACCCATTCTCCCTCTCACTTACATACCCATTCTCCCTCTCACTTACATACCCATTCTCCCTCTCACTTACATACCCATTCTCTCCTTCTCCTTTCCTCACTTACATACCCATTCTCCCTCTCACTTACATACCCATTCTCAATCTCACTCACATACCCATTCTCCCTCTCACTCACATACCCATTCTCCCTCTCACTCACATACCCATTCTCCCTCTCACTCACATACCCATTCTCCCTCTCACTTACATACCCATTCTCCCTCTCACTTACATACCCATTCTCCCTCTCACTTACATACCCATTCTCCCTGTCACTTTACATACCCATTCTCCCTCTCACTTACATACCCATTCTCCCTCTCACTTACATACCCATTCTCCCTCTCACTTACATACCCATTCTCCCTCTCCTTAATTTCTCTCCTTACTAATTCTCCCTCTCCTTAACATTCTCTCACTTACATACACATTCTCCCTCTCACTTACATACCCATTCTCCCTCTCACTTACATACCCATTCTCCCTCTCACTTACATACCCATTCTCCCTCTCACTTACATACCTATTCTCCCTCTCACTTACATACCCATTCTCCTCTCACTTACATACCCATTCTCCCTCTCACTTACATACCCATTCTCCCTCTCACTTACATACCCATTCTCCCTCTCCTTACATACCCATTCTCCCTCTCCCTTACATACCCATTCTCCCTCTCACTTACATACCCATTCTCCCTCTCACTTACATACCCATTCTCCCTCTCACTTACATACCCATTCTCCCTCTCCCTTACATACCCATTCTCCCTCTCACTTACATACCCATTCTACCTCTCACTTACATACCCATTCTCCCTCTCACTTACATACCCATTCTCCCTCTCACTTACATACCCATTCTCCCTCTCACTTACATACACATTCTCCTCTCACTTACATACCCATTCTCCCTCTCACATACATACCCATTCTCCCTCTCACATACATACCCATTCTCCCTCTCACTTACATACCCATTCTCCTCCCACTTACATACCTATTCTCCCTCTCACATACATACCCATTCTCCCTCTCACATACATACCCATTCTCCCTCTCCTTATATACCCATTCTCCCTCTCACTTACATACCCATTCTCCCTCTCACTTACATACCATTCTCCCTCTCACTTACATACCCATTCTCC